>NC_051449.1:25350032-25360128 GCF_001649575.2 Kryptolebias marmoratus
ACATATTTTATTAAATAACAACCAATAAAAAGGTCTTCATTTTAAAGTATTTGTTGACTAACAAGCACTTCAATTATATGTATGACAAAACATTTCTTCACAAATTGGCATTGGGTTTCCAAAAAACATGAAACTCCTGTGGTTGCTGGTCTATCACTTCCATGGCAACATCTGGCATCATGTAGCACATACGTGACACCATCCTGTGGAACATAACTTCAGTGGCAGCAGTGGCAGTTCAAGTAAATGTCCCTTGATTACATGTTTTGTAGGGTTTAATAAGCTCTGCAGTCACAATTTTAAATCAATAATTTCCTAAGAGGCAGTATAAGTGATGAATTTGCCGAAAACCGGCACTGACATCGTGTAAAACAGTGACATCCTACTGACACCCAACTGGCAGCTGCCAGCAAAACAGTGACATCCTACTGACACCCAACTGGCAGCTGCCAGCAAAACAGTGACACCCAGTGGCCTGCCACCGGAAGTGTCACTACTACATGCCAGTGCCACAAATTGAGCTCGGCCTTGCTGGAATTTGATTTATAAGCTAAACCCTAGCCATTTCAGGGTTTTTTTCCTTTTCATTACTAAATTCCTTTTGCGCTTGATCTTTGTTATTCAAGGATTATGCCGTTTTGTTTGTAAATGTACAAAATGTTTGTTCTTTCTGTTCTGCTTTTCTTATCTAAAATAAATAGTACAGCAATTTCCCAGCAATCTTTGCGCTTGGCCAAATAAAATAATTCCAGAGTTGGCTTTAGCTAGTTTTTAACCGAACCCTTTCACTTGTGTATACGTTTTCTGTATTATTAGTTTTAGATACGCTATTTAACGACATGTATTTACGATATTGCAGCATTAACGTTATTATACGTCCTTTGTGTTTTAAGTCAAATTCCCGTGTTAGTTTTTATTTGTCCCTTATGCTGGAAGGATTTCTGAGTGAAACATGTCTGTTTCGAGCGACAGCTTCGTCCCTGTGAGCCATGTAATTTTTGACATGGATGGACTATTGTTAGGTATATAATTACAAAAATTAAATTTTACTGTTTTGTTTGTTTTAATTGAGTTTTAAATGTCACATTTTGACTACACTAACCCACATTTTCTGAACGTAGAGCTCTCATAACAAACCTTCGTAGCACATCCAGCGGTTTATAGTATTCTTATACCGTACTATACTCACGTCAATCGTTATTAAAAAGTCGTGATATTTTTTTTCTACGATATCTTGTATGAATTATTTCGGCTTATATCTTTATTATCAATAAATGCTACAAAACAGAAATATCAACGTTTGCTTCTTGTGTTGTTTGCGGTAACTTTCCAAACCTGCATCTAAACGGTGACCCAAATAAACAAATATACATTTTAGCCAGTGTTATATTGCTTTTAGATTTTAGTCAGTTTTTTGTTACTTTTGGGTAGCCTTTTGTTATTTTAGTTTAAAAATAAACTAAAACATATATATATATATATATATATATATATATATATATATATATATTCTCCTGTAAGTAAGATGTTACAATGGTCTTGTATATATTTAAAATGTGTTTTCTCTCCTTCAGTTTGCAGCTGCAATAATTTGTCACTGAAATAATGTATCTCTCCATAATGTAGATTTTAAGTGACATTTTATCTACAGCTGCGTATTTTTATTTATTTTACTTTTGTATGCTTTAATTGTAGATACAGAGCGACTTTACACGGTGTGCTTCCAGGAAATCTGTGAGAGATTTGGGAAGCAGTACACCTGGGATGTGAAGTCCTTAGTTATGGGGAAGAAGGCTCTTGATGCTGCCCAGATCATTCGGGATACCTTGGAGCTTCCAATGACCGCGGAGGAACTCCTCACTGAGAGCAAGGAAATACAAGAACGGATATTTCCCTCGGCCAAACTCCTGCCAGGTACTCCTTAGGTTTGGACACTTACAGTTTCAATTACAGTTTGGATCAAATTTTAGACGTTTTAGGAAAGAGTCAAATGCAGAATACTTTATTACTTGCTCTTGTGTAAGCTGTCATTGTATTTCTTCTATGTTAGATGTCCTAATGGTCTGATTATGTGTGGCGAATGACTCAGCTACCACAACACCACAGCTCAATATCTGTAAATTGACTGAGCTATAGCCATTGTCGTGTTGGACAGTATTGATTAGCTTTGGCAGCCATCGTGAAGTGGGTTGCCTCCAAAGGTTAAGAAGTTGTAGATGCGCAGTACATATGATGATTTTTTTCTTGAAATTTTAACCAAAACCCATCCAGTGGTTCAAGTAATATTTTGCTAACAGGCTGACACGCGAACATAAACACACACAGGGTGTCCTGACAAACCGAGTGACTATGCAAGAAAAAGAAAAATGAAAGAGCATTCTGTGACCATTCTGGAGGAGTTACAAGCTTCAGCAGGTGGGATGGACAAGACTCTGCATACAACAACTGTTGTCCGGGTGGCAAAAAGAAAGCTACTGTTGAAGAGAACTCACATCTCGACTAGACTTTGCCAAATGGCATGTGGAAGACTCCATGGTCAAGTGCTTCTCAGCAGCCAGCCCTGAAAGGCTTGTAAAGCTAGAGGATGAAATGAAGTGTTGTATGTACAGTCTCTCCTATCCCTCCTGCTGAATCTTGGAACTCCTTCAGAGTGCTCACAGGTGTCTTGATGGCCTCTCATTATTCTCCTTCCTGCACGGCCACTCAGTTTGTGAGGACGGCCTGCTCTTGGTTGAGATTTCCATTTCTTGATGAATTTAACTAAACTCCAGGGGCCTTTGAAATCCTTTCTTATCCACCCATTGACCTTGCAATAATATTTTCTCTGAGTTAAATTAGGGCTGTTGCTTATTTTACCTTAGCTATTTTATTTATTTTTGACTGTAGAAATTTGACTTCTCTTCTTCATTGAAAAGGGTTTTTGTTTTGTCAAAACAGCCAATTTATATTGAGCACGACTGATCTATAATATCAATAAAAGCATAAATCATCCAAGGGGGTGAATACTTTTCATAGGCACTGTAGCTGACAGTCATCCACAACAAATACTTAAAGAATTATGCTATTACATGAGATTCAGCATAATCTTAGTTTTAAGGTTTGACCAAAATGACTACAGTGCTATCATTTCTCATTATAAGATGGTTTTTGTTTAAAACTTTTGAAATTAAAGGAGGCAGGTGATATACGTTCCTTCACGGAATACTGAGCCTTTAATTTTAAAAACAGGTTGAACAAAACACTTTCAGCTAAAGGTAAATTCTGAGTTTAATCAGTTGTCCATATTATTCTGTCTGTAGTGACGCATTAACATTATCTTTTCCATCCTGTGCATCAGGTGTGGAGAAACTTGTTCACCATCTGAAGAAGCATGGTGTTCCCTCTGCAGTGGCAACCAGCTCAGCCAGTCAGACCTTCAGACTGAAAACCAGTTCCCACAGAGAGTTCTTTGCAGTGTTTGACCACATTGTTCTGGGCGACGATCCTGAGGTGAAGAATGGTAAACCTCAGCCGGACTCCTTCCTGGTGTGTGCCAGCAGATTTAACCCCCCAGCCTCTCCACAGAAGGTAACAGCCTCTCTGTCAGAGTAGGAAAACACACACATACATACACCCAAGTGTCCAGTCTCTGCTTCCTCAAAGGTGGACATGTTGGCCAGATTAAGGAGATCCTCAAAGTTCTTCTTCCATCGCTCGACAATATCCCCAGTCTGGGTCAGCAGTTCTCCGTTCAGACCAAGCACAGCCTGAGACAGGGCCCACTTTCCTTTTCTGAGTCGTTGAACAGTTTGCCAGAACCTCCACGAGGCCAACCGAAAGTCCTTCTCTATGGCTTCACTGAATTACTCCCAATCCTGAGTTTTTTGCCTCCGCAACCACAGAAGCCACAGCCCTTCACCCAGGAGACTTCAAAGTCAAAGAGTTACAAAAAAGTTATATTACAGTATTCCTGCAAGGTTTTCGTGGGTCATTTAAAAGCAAAAAATTTGAGAATTTGAATTTAAAAAATTTTCATTAGTTTTCAAGTGGGCAATTAATGTGTTAAGATGATCAAGTTTTGGAAATCACTCTGCCGGACTCGCTTACCCGGGTATTTCGGTTATGAATTATTGCCGTAATATACCATTACCATTAATATACCATTCTGGTAAATTTTAATTGTTTCTGGACAGTCAGTACGCAGTTGTAGGAAGATCACGCATTGGAGGGAAAACGTGAAAACATCAGAAGCAAAGACAAAAGACAGAAATGCAAATTGCAGCGAAAGTGGCTGGAACTTCATACTTGGGTAGTGATATGAATTCAGTATGGTTTGTCACAAGGAATGTACATGGAATTGGAAAAACAGACATTGTCTTACTCCAGGAAACCCACATATCCAAATCTGAACTGAATCCATTAAATACACTGGACTTTCCTCACTTTTACTTAGCTAACTATAATTCCAAACAAAGAGGGGTACAGTTTACATGCAAGGATAGCATATTTGATCCAGAATGGAGATATGTAATTAATAACATAAACATAAACAACAAAGATTCATATGACATTGAAAAACATAAAATCTTTGAATATCACCAAATAAAATCTATTATCCAGTACAAATTTAAGATTAAACAGAAAAACGTAGAATCCCAAAGTTACTCTCAAAAACTTATACAAAACTTTCAGAAGTAGCTTTAAGTATCTCAATTCCTATCAGTAAATGGGATGTTGACTCATCTACTGGTACAATTTTTAACATTTCGACCAAAATTTGTATAAACGCTTTTAGAATGACCCAAAATGCCAACATTCAGCTTATACAATGTAAAATCCTTCAAAAATTCACTACACGGGACAAAGGATGTTCCAAATGGGTTTCTAAGTGAGAAACGTGCACAAACTGCATGGGAGATCTACCTGTAACTATGTACGTGTTCTTTGGCACTGTCCGCATGTGTATGGCTTTTGTCTAAAAGTTAGTAAAGATTTATCGTTATGCCTAGAGTACATATTTCCAGTTTTTCCCTCACTTTGTCTTCTTGATGACATCACAAAAGTGTACTTGGAAACATGTAGGTGTCACATCTTCCTTGCAGTTCTTGGTATCGCAAAAAAGTGATACTTAAGAGCTGGAAGAACAAAAGAGTTTAAATATAACTTTTTTAAAATAAATTTGTTATCAGATTTTGTTTCCATGTAGAGAACGTCTGCTTGTAAGAAAAAAGAACAGAAGGTGTTTGAATTAATTTGGTCTCCAAAAATTAAATACATCACTTAGTGGCGTAAAGGGTGTGGGCTTGCTGCCTTGGCATTGAGTGCTTCCCTGGGGTGGTGGTGGGTCTAGTGTGGAGGTGTCATCAGACAGTGGGGGTGGCTGGGGGGTTCTGACGGCATCATGGTGGGGCTGCCTGCGGGTTGCTGCCACCTTGGTGTGAGGTTGTGCGTGTGGATGCTCGGGCCTTCTGCCTATCCTTCTGAAAGAGTTTTGGCAGGCGTGCCACGTGAGTACATCCGCTTGCAGGTGGAAGGCAGCAATGAATCTGTAGGTTTCAAGGGAGGAATGAAGACCCTTTGCAGTTGGACACTTGTGGGTCTCCACTTCCTATAATCTATCTATCTATGATTTACTTACCTTCACATTTAGATGACACACTCCAAAAACCTTTGACGCAGCTTTGAGAGAAGCAGAATGATTTGCACTGTTTCTGAAGTACAGGTGCAACTGTTCATGATGTTCATGAACTGTTCATGATATGGGTTCATGAAATTTGTCATAAATCAAAGTCATTGCATTCTGTCTTTATTTACATTTACACAACGTTCCAGTTTTTACGGAATTGGGGTTAGGGGGTTAGTGGTCTCTGAATGTAGCCATGTAAGAAACCTCTTCAGACGCATCATTACAAGCTAGAGCAAGCCTATGTGCAGCACAGTGAACACTTATGAGCCATGGCTATTCCTGTGTCAGCTGTTTTGCAACTCCATTTTGTATTCCTATTGAATACAATTGTTTATTAATTCAAGAACAAAAATTACTGAAATCTGTTTGTGTACAAAAAACAAGTATTACATCTGTCATTACAGCAGCACCATCAGTTTCAAGGCCAAAGATTGACTTTGTAGGGATGCCCTTCTGGTGAATAATGTTCTTTAAGAATCCGTGCATCATTCGTTCTTTCCATTTTTAATTGACAATCAAAAATCAAATAATGATAAATGGACTGGTTATTTTGTTTTTTGTTTTTTCTTATCACACGAGAAATGAAAAACTGCCTGGTTTTTCATATTTCACTTTTAGGCTAAGATCGAAAACACGAAATCAAAAAATGGGCAGCAGGACAGAATTTGATTTTAATATTTATTTGGTTTAAGTGACCTGGAAGTGGCTCTGTGCGGCAGTTCAGGTAATGTAGTGGTTACTATGGCAACGCTGATCCACTGATTGAGGACTCGTTTAACAGCAGTTTGATCCTCGAAACAAATACATAAGTCTCCATGGCTGATGGGTCTGACTGGATTATCCGGTCCTGATCGATCGATATTGAACAAACATAAATATGTAGACGCCTCATTATGTCCCGGAGTGCATCCGCTGTCGCCGCCATGTTGGACAGATCTCTCCTCTCTCTAAGAGCCAACAGGAGTAAACACAGAGCGAGCAGCTATGGCCGGAGTTTATATCACGGGGGATTAACTTTCACAAGTAAGACTGAACAATAACTTTGGTTATTTGACCATTTATTATATTATGTTATCGTAGCTAACGTTATTTGGCAAACAACAAAATGCTAACAGGAGGAACTGGTGCTCCTCTCTCATTAGCTTTCTGTTTTTTTTCTTCACATTTTGAAGGTTTCCCGGTATCACAGATTTAAGGAGACAATGGGAAGCTGCAGTAAGAAGGGAGGGTTTTGTTGCTACAGTTGTCTCAGCTCTGTAGTGAACATTTCAAACCAGAGGACTTTAACAGGACAAGCTTAGAGATGATGTGACCCCACCTGTCTTCAACTTCCCATCTCACCTTCAAAAAGGAGTTGTTTTTTATTGCAGTGTGAGACCCTAGAATGACCTGGAGACTTGGAGTAGAGCCACTGCTCCTCCACATTGAGAGGATCCAGTTAAGGTAGTTCAGGCATCTGCCCTCCCTTAGGGGGTTGTTTCGGGCATGTTTACCTAGGAAGAGACCCCTTGGAAGACCCAGGATATTCTGGAGAGACTATGTCTCCCAGCTGGCCTTGGAACACATTGGAATCTCCCAGAAGAGCTGGAAAAGGTGGTTGTGGAAAGAGGTATTTGGACCTCTCTGCTTAAACCGCTGCCCTTGTGACTCAACTCCAGAACAAGCAGCAGATAATGAATAGATGGATGGACTTATGTTAAAGCTAAACATCTTGCTAGTATTTTAGCTCCTCTTGTAGAAAACACACCTCATCACATAGAGAAGTCCATGAATTTTGCAAACAAAGTTCAGCATTTGAAGCTGGCTCCAGGGAAAACCCTTGTATCATTTGATGTCACTTCACTTTTCACTTATACACCCACATCAGAAGCAGAGTAAACTGTCAGAACATGACTTCAGCAAGACAATGATCTAAACAACAGGACCAATTTCAACCTGGACTAGATTTGTACCCTGCTGGATCTTTCCACCACTTATTTCAAATATCATGGCAGATTTTACAGATGGAAGTATGGTTGTGCCGTAAGGTCTTAAGTGTCATCAGTTGTGACCTCTAAATGGAAAAAGTGAAAAAGAGAACAATAAACTTCTTTAAGGGGACAACACTGATCCACTGGTTCAGAAATGTGAATGAATCTGGGTCAAATCCAAGTTAAGGAAATAGAAGCTTTCGCCAGACATCAACTCTGTTGACAACATGTCCACCAGAGAAGATGCTAATGACAACAAGCTGCCTTTTTTGCAATGTTTAGTACATATGGAAAGAGAAGAAGCCTCAACATTGAGGTTTACAGAAAACTTACCTAGACCGATTAGTATCTTCTGTTTGACTCTCATCACCCATTGGATCACAAACGTTTTGTCAACTGAACTTGAAATGCACCAGTTCTAGTTTTTAGGGCCAATACTGATTTTACTCAAAGAACTAAAATTAACAGAATACAAAAGATCTATCCATCCATCCATTTTCTTTACCTGCTTCTGCATTCTGGGTAGCAGGGAACTGGTGCCTATCTCCAGCATTCATTGTGTGAGAGGCAGGGTACATCATGGGCAGGTTGCAAATCCATCACAGAGCTACATAGAGACAAATAGAACAAACAACCATTCATGGTCTTACTCACCACCACAACCTGGTATTAAATCTCCAGCATCTTAAAGTCTGAGGTGTACAGAGTGAACAGGAACAGAGACAAGACCATCTCCTGTGGTGCTCCTGAGTTACTGATCACCACACCAGACAGGGTCCTCCCCGAATGCACACACTGAGGACTGTCTGACAGATAGTCAGCAACCTTGGAGACACTGACACCCATTATGGGCAGATTCCCACTCAGTAAAGGCTGTACATTGAAGACACTAGAAAAATCAAAGAATATGATTCTAACAATCCAGATGTGAGTGAGCACACTGCATCAGATAGATGACAGCATCATCTATCTCCCCATGGGGCTGGTAGGCAAAATGAAGGGTCCAGAGCATTTCTCACCAGTGGTCTGCTGGGTCAGGACGAGACTCTTCATGAAATCATTTAGGTCAGATGGGAAGGCTTTCTTTGGTACTGGCTTGGTCATTGAATATTTGGCAACACTGGCCTTATGCCAAATGTAGAACTATGATCATAACAAGATCCTGGAAACAACCTAGTGCAGATGTGATAATGGTGGTGGTACCATCGTGCAAGTGTGGTGCAATCTTCTACCATGGTAATATCTGTAATGTAGCATCATACTAGCATGGTGTTATCTAGCACAGTGATACCTGTGGCAGGAGCATCGTGTTAGCCTAGTGTGATTTTCAAGCTGCGTCCTAAAGTAGTCTGAGAGTTACTCTAGGCTGAGCATCAATCTAAGGGCATTACGATTACCTTCACACTAAAAGAGGTGATCCAAATTCTCTGTGATCTAGCCATGTTCGAATAGATTGTGTAGGTCAGAGAGAGCATGATGGAATCTTTATCCAGTCTGAAGGGGGTCTCAAAATATTGCTCGTTTGACATTTTTGTCATTTTGTCTCTGTTTTGAATCTACAGGACTAAATCAAAAAAGGTTTGTTTTTTTGTTTTGTTTTTAACCTTGGTTTTGGATTTACCATGTCCTGGATGACTAAGAATCTACACTAGCAATCTACAGGATTGAAATTCATGTACAGAAATGGAATTAATCTACATGTGTGAAATTCTTTAGCCTAAATGTGTGTTTGCAGTCTTTTTACTTTTTTTTTTTGTTTCTGTGTTGTTCTTTCTCCAATTAGTGTTTGGTGTTTGAAGATGCCCCCAACGGTGTGAAGGCAGCCCTCGCAGCAGGGATGCAGGTGGTGATGGTTCCTGACATCAATCTGGACCCCAGCCTCACCCATGGGGCCACCCTGTGCCTTAAAAGTTTGAGGGAGTTTGATCCGCAACTCTTTGGCCTGCCAGCATATGACTAAACCACATCCTGAATCCAGACCCAGTCAGGATTTCAGTTTGAGTCCAGTCTCTTCTTTCTGTGAAAGTATAATCTGGCACAAACTAAACAGTTCGGTGTAAAAGCTCTTATTTTGTCAGCAATTAATACAACACTATGTCATTTCAGAACGGGGTAATATAGGCAAATTGTATTATTAGTGATTTGATGGTTTACTGTTCTTTCACCAGAGGAAGACTAATTTTATTTCTGTAGAAATAATAGTAAAACCTTTCTGTTTCCTGAATGGATTACTGTGAGCTTCATCAGCCAGTGAAAAAATGGTAATAAGTTTGACATAATTACTGATTTGACTCAGAAACAGTAACATTATTGTTCCATGATTGAATCTTGAATCTTACATAAAGAACAGAGATTTCTTTGTTTCAATCGGAAACTTCTCATCAGAGAGGTCAAAGGTCACATGTGGGGTACCCCAAGGTTCAATCCTAGGACCCCATCTTTTCAATATATATATATATAT
>NC_051449.1:25361057-25371008 GCF_001649575.2 Kryptolebias marmoratus
ATTTTGTTTTTTAATTATGTAAAGCACCTTGAAATGCCTTGCTGCTGAAATGTGCTATACAAATAAAATTTGATTGATTGAAAATTATTGAAATGATACATATAGTAAATTTAGTAAAAAAATATTTTTTAATCACCTGCCATCAAAGTTGAAGGCAGAGCAATAATATTTTTGACCATGTAGCTATGCACATGTTTGCCATTAATAAAATTTTGCCATTAACTATTGGAATAAACTATAAGCAAAATATCTCGTGAACCACTATTATTTTTTTAACCTTTGTTTAACCAGGCAAATTTCACTGAGATCACAGATCTCTTTTTCAAGGGAGGCCTGGGCCTGAAAGCAGCCTAAACATGCATGTTTTTAGACTGCAGGAGGGAAACGTTATATCCAGAGAAAATCCACACAAATTGTGGAGAACATGCATACTCCACACAGAAAGACCTCAAGCCTAACCCGGGCCTTGAGCCCAGGATTTTCTTGCTGTAAGGCAACAGCACTAACAACTAAGTTGTCATCAACTCAATTCAAGATGGCCAAGTAACTTTAGAAAACAGATAAATGACTATAACTTACAGATATTGGTGTAAAAATGTATTTGATAGTAGCTGAGCATCATTCCGAACACATACTTGGAGTTCAACACATTGTACGAGAACAAGATGTTCCATGTTGGGGATGTTCCTGATCGTAGATTACAGGTTCTCGTAAAACTTGTCCTTGGCATCAGGAGTAGCAGAGAGTGTCTGGGCATACACGCTGACAAAGGTAACTGGACCTTTGGTGATGTTGAGGCAGAGAATCAGGAGTCGTTCAGAGCCACTGCTGCCTTGTTCTACAGTACTCAGCAAGCTGTTCCATACTGCAAACCCTACTCTGTGCTCTCTGGGCTTGTCAGAGCTCCTGTCAGTAGAATGTGTAGTTCCTCTCCTTTAGTGTGCATTCACCTGCCAATTCAGTTTCCTGCAGTGTGGCAACGTCGATATTCAGTCTCTTGAGCTCGTCGTTTATGGCAGCTGAATAACTGAATAACAACCATATTCAAGATGGCTGCCACAGCTAATCAACCTTAACTTACATAAAAAAATGCCTTAACTCATTTTACAGATATTGAGCTAAGGTTTGGTGTGGTAGTAGTTGAAAGTCATTCACAAGACAGTGCTAAAAGCTCATGACACAAGATATCGTGATTGCACAATATTTTCATGGTTTAACCAAAACTGGCTACAGCTCCAGTTTTGGAAGCGAGCGGACAGCCAATGCAAGGCATGGCCGCTTGCCTGCTCCCAGCGGAGCAGAAAACCCTATTGTTTTTGTAAGGATTTTTCATCTGTACAAATTCTTCTACGGTAAAACGCATTCATTGGCCAGAAAAAACAGAAACTGCTGGGGAAAAGCCAACCAGACAGTCTGATAGAAAACCCCTACTGCTACTCAGACAAAAAAAATCATATCGTCCCATACCTAGGGGGCGCTATAGCAAAGGACAATGTGTTTTTCTAAAAACTCCTAAACCGCAAGTCCTACACTCAGAATCTTAAAGTTTGGATGATTCTGCATCTTTTTTACATTGGCCACGCCCACTCCCGCCTAACTAGATTTTTTGCTATAGCTCGATAAAGGCAAAACCTACTTTCAAATACTACTCCCACATTAAAAGCTGGATCAACATGAAACTTGGTACATACCATCTGTAGGCCGATCTGCTGAAGGGATGATTAAAAAGTTTAAAAATTTTTGAATTTTGTGCAAGTGACGCAATACCAAACACTTCAAAGCTAGCTAGCACAACGATTAACTATGAAAATCTCCGCCATACTTTAAGATTATGGAAAATGCATTTAGATCCCAATAGTGGATGAGATGTTGCCACTTTGTAATAAATTTTATGCAGTTATACTGATAGGGGGCACTAATATTTCAAAAAGTTTATATCTGAATAACCGCTTGACCAAACTTGGTACAGAAGATCAAAACAGCACCTTAAGACGATATCTTGAATATTATAATGAAGTGGGCGTGGCTTATATGCTATCTCACTTTTGAGCTTTGAACTTGACCAAATCAAAATTTAACTTGGCGGAAATGGCCAATCAACTATAGAATTGCGCTCTCTACGTTTGACGGAAAAGTTGCAAAAATTGACCTCTAGGTGGCACTGTTACAACAAGAAATGCATTTTTGCGAAATCTTTCACAACTACTAGATGCACCACAATATCTCTATTCTGGTGTTTTCTGTGAACCATGCCTTTTTATGTGAGTTTTGAAAAAAAAAAAGTAAAATTATGCTAATTAGCAGAAAACTTGCCAAATAGGCAGAACTTACTTTCGTTAACTCCTCCCGAGGCTCAAAGCCAATTGAAGCGAAACTTCACGTGGTATAACTGGGCGACTGGCTAACCAAAGGATGTGAAGGGATTTTCAAAATAATTTTCGATTTATGAATTATGCGTAAACAAAAAAAACATTTTCCAAAAAAAAAGGTTTGTTGAGAGTAACTTCCAAATAGTTTAAATTTATCAATACATTTTAGAACAGTGGTGCCTAAGGCCGAATAAAGGGTTTCTCTCCATTTTCAGCCTGATCCAACACTAGGGTGCTCTATAAGTAGGCAAAATCTATACTCTCAAAATGGCTGAATGGATTTACATGAAACTTGGTGGGTATCTTCAGGATACAACCCTGAAACTATGTTATCAATATGGTAATGATTGGTCTAAGTGGGCGTGGCTTATGTGCAAAAATGAATGTGTAGCCTTTAACATTTAGAAAAATTCACAAAAAAATCACTTGTTGAATTTAGAGGATTAAAACATACAGGATATGTTCCTTGCATGAACCCTAAAAGTGCTGATCAAAATTTTTGAGCGTGTCGTTACTATTAACGAAGTTCGAAACTCAGGCTAGCATTAGCAACTCGGACTCTGTTTAGCTGAACGACTTGAAAATTGGTACTCTGCTCAGATTTTGCCTAACTGCAATGCACAAGAAATATTGCTTGAATTTGAGCCCCCCTTCTGGTTAATAAATGAAAACATATAAATGCTAACCAACATAGCCGGTTTTCATTTTATTTTGAAAAAACCTTTAGACTATGGTGGATTGGAAATTTTGGGCAAACAAAGTACATGATAATGGTCAACTGTGACTATTTTGAGAGTTTTTTGAGACAAATTTCTGAATATGTTTCAGTATGACCAGCACTGCTACGATGAAGGTGAACAATTTCTTGTACAAAAGCCGTTGAGTGTGGAGATTTCCTAAAGTGCAAACAGAAATTGGAAAATTTTATAATCAAGTTTGAATTTTTATGATTTTTTGTGTATTAGCTGGACATCATAAAATGAAGTTATCAATTTTTTAAAAGAGTGTGTTTGATCCAGGGACATAGAAATAAAAGAATATTATTCCACATGTTGGCATGGTCATTAGAGCATATTTTGGTAATTCTTTTAAGAGTTATGGATTTTTTATGAATATTTATTTGGCTCACTCTGGTATGAAATTACAGTTACCATTTTTTTTTTTACTGAAACAGCATTGAAACTAGGTACACAGAGATAAATGCATATTATTACAGATGTAGACTTGATCATCTGAGAATATTTTGGTATTTTTTGAATGAATAATGGATTTTATATTAATTTATTTCCTTGGATTTGTGTGGTATCAAATGGCAGTTGGCTTTTTCTTCCTGAGATTTCTTAAGATTTTATACCATTGCGTCTCATGGAACGCCTTTAAATTCGCGCCATCCTGAGAACGTTCAACTCAGTCCGCTGACTGAAAGACATGGCGAAGCCATGCTGGTGGGATGTCAGGAGCGGAACTCGCAGAGAGGGGCGGAACATGGAGGCTTGGATGGAGGCTGGTCAGCTGGTCTCTCAACGCTATTGATCAAATTTTCTCGACTTGAAGACAGGGCAAAGGACAGCCCACCTGCCCTGAGGGGACATTTTTTGCTGGATACACAATGGACTCCTGGAGGAAATGGAATATTGTTTGTCTGATGATTTTGTCTCTAGAAGACGTGGAAGATCTTTACATATTTGGGTTTTTGATAACAAGATTTCTGCTGTTTGGATTAGGCAGTTACCTGACTTATCGTCAAATTCATTTGATGGGTTTAACAATCAAACTGTGTGGTTATGGGAGCTAAACTGCAATTCAATCTGCGATCCTTTTACGGGACCGCAGACTGAATTGCGGTTCTGGAACTCATAATTTGGGTTACATCTTGGAGAGAGTTGCTCGCTCGAATCAGGCAGAATGGACCTGCAATTTGGCTGTTTGGATTCACCATTGAGAAGTATCAGCAAGACTTTTAAGGCAGATGGAAAATACAATGTCGGCCTGACCCAAAACAAATATTGTTTTGTGAATTCTGGCTCCCTTCTCTGACTTTGGTCAGCTATCTTCAAATTTCTGAGATTTATGTAAACAAGATGCTCTGCCCCCTCTGCCTAAGGACATCTGTGGATCTGCTCTGGGCTGGCTGATAAACATTCCATCATTATCAAAGACAATGGCCTCTGTGACGTCATTCATGGACTAATCAGCAAACACACACGCGCACACACACACACACTCATACAACACACACCTCATCGTCTTCCACCATCTCTACACACACACACACACACACACACTTTCCGCTGTTTCTGAGTCATCTCTGTTATCCCACTCCCTCCATCACTATCTTAGTCTAATTATCTTAGTAATTCTTATGTTGGCTGTTAGCGGGTCTCTGGTACTATTAGTTAGCCTCTTGGTACCTTTAGTTTAGTGTTATCATGTTTCAGTTTATGTTAGCTTATTTAGCCTTCCTGTACATTTAGTTTAGTTTAGTTTATCTTAGCTCATATTTTGATATTGTTAGATTCCTAATTGTTGATTAGTTCTGCTTTAACTTTATCATGATTTTATTTAGATTATTTTAGCTACTATTTTGACTGTCTTAGCTCATGTTTAGATATGTTTAGTTTCGTGATTTTATTTAAATTTCTCTCTGCTCCTGGTGGAAGGCAGACGTGTTTTCTTTTCTTTTCTCTCTGTTCTCTCTGTCTCCTGAACTGAACTGAAAGATGCTCTGCTCTCTCTGCCTAAGGACATCTGTGGATCTGCTCTGGGCTGGCTGATAAACATTCCATNCACACACACACACACACACACACACCTCTCTGCCTCTCTGCCCTGCTTTCTTTTGGAGCCTCTTTTTTACATATTCTCTGAGATTTTTAAACCATGGATCTGGTCAGCTGGTCTCTCAATGCAATTGATCAAATTTTCTTGACGGGAGGACAGAACTTGGGAGAGCTCTGACTTACCCTGAGGGGACATTTTTTGCTGAATACACAATGAATTCCTGGAGGAAATGGAATAATTATTTGTCTGACAATTTTTGTCTTTGGAAGATCTTCA
Organism: Kryptolebias marmoratus; assembly: GCF_001649575.2. NCBI lineage: Eukaryota > Metazoa > Chordata > Actinopteri > Cyprinodontiformes > Rivulidae > Kryptolebias > Kryptolebias marmoratus. The sequence continues at coordinate 25,366,484 of NC_051449.1, forward strand.
CATATTTGGGTTTTGATAACAGGATTTCTGCTGTTCGGATTAAGCAGTTACCTGACTTATCGTCAAACTCGTTTGATGGGTTCGGAGGTCAACAATCAAACTGTCTGGTTACGGGACCCATATTATGAGTTCCAGAACCGCAATTCAGTCCAACTTGCTGAATCGCAAGTTGGACTGAATCTTAAGCAACTATGATATGTGTTTAATTCATATTAATTGATCAGAATTCAGGAAAATTCTGTTGAATCTATGATGTTTGTGTGTATTTCTGGGAGTGGGTTTTTTGCATGATGTCTAAAAGACATGATCAGCTGATGAATAGCTAAGCTGTGTCTGGCAAAACTGTTTATATACACCTGTATATATTTGGGCAGACAGACTTAAACACAGATAATGTAATACTTAAAATGTGAATGTGTGTGTGTGGTTGGGGGCGGGGGTGCAGTGGTGCCCACTTCACGCTATGTTGTCCCACATTGACATTCCCAAATGTTGGCAAGTATGGCCAGTATCCTTTCAGCAAATCCAGCTTAGTCACAAACTGGGCAGCCCCAACATGGTCCACACAGTCCTGCATACGAGGCAGTGGATAACAATCCGGCTTAGTCACCCCATTTACCTTCCTGAAGTCCGTACAAAAACAGACCTCTTCATTGGCTTTAACAGTCAGGAGGCATTGCGAACTCCAGGCACTGCTGCTTCCACAGCAATTCTATGTTTCACTATGTACTCCACCTGTGTCTACAAACGGCATCACATGTCCCAGTTTACTCTGTAAGGATGCTGGTTAATGGGTTTAGAGCAGGGGTAGGCAACCCTGGTCCTGGAGAGCCACTATCCTGCATGTTTTACTTGTTTCCCTGCTCCAACACACCTGATTCAGTGGTTAAATGACCTCTTCATGTTCTGCAGAAGACTGTTAATCACCCACTGATTCAAATCAACTTCACATCTTTCAGACCCACGATGGCTCAGATATACATCAGTTCTCTTGGACATTACTGTCAAATGCTGCACTGTTCTTAATCCAGCAACTCTCTTACTGATGTCATGACTCGGGGAGACAGAGGCGAACCCAGAACGCAGAATCATCCTTTAGAAAAACTTATTTATTAAATTAAAGGAAAACAAAAGGAAAGGCTGACATGGCAGCAAAACAACTAACAAGGACCCAAAAAACTAAGGACAAGGACAAGGCAGGGCAAGGTAATAACATCAATGATCCGGCGGGGAAGTGGAGGAACTGACCATGTTTTAAGACACAGAGGGCAGTCAGGTAAATGGGTACAGGTGGTGACAATCCTGGTATGACAGGTGGAGGTGGGCGTGGCAGGAGACCGATTGAGTAGCAACTGGGGAGGAGTGGAATGACAACAAGACCCACAGACACAGAAAACTGAAATACAAAACAAAGCCCAAAAGGAAACATGAAAACAAACTGAAAATCCCAAAAGACAGACATATATTACAACTGATTCCTGATGATGGTGACCTCATAACTGTGAAGCTGTGCTGGAGCAAGGTTTGTATACATCAGCTTGATCTAACTGATGCACCTCTGACTAACCCTGACTTGGTGCTGTTTGTAGATGGGTTCTGCATCACGTGATCCTGCTCCTGGAACTAATCGTGTTGTTGTCTTTGCTGTTTCCTGTTTGTTATTTGCATGAATCGCTTATTTCTGGCTTTTTACCTAAACACTTTTCTGCACAAACTGCTGAACTGATAGCACTAACAGAAGTATGTAAACTTGATATGTTTAGCAAATGGATAGAAGCTTTTCCATCAAAACATGCAAACTGTCACGCAGTGACAAAAGTTTTATGGACAGAAACTATTCCACAATGGGGTATTCCTAATAAAACTAGCATGCCACACACTGCGTTAATTCAGCAGTAAGTGAAGTAGACAGGTTTTGCAAGCAACTCTGAAAACTCGTTGTGCCTATCATCCAGAAATTGCTGGAACTGTGGAACGTGAAAATGGTACACTGAAGACAAAACTAGTGTGTACCAGAACCACAGGATGACAAACATCTAGGTGATCATCAGTGTGTCCAGGACACAACGGCAGAAACACGAGAGTGAAGAGGACAACAGGCAACTTTCTCAGTGAGGTGACTTATCTCACTAAATGGGTGTTCAGTGCTGGTAACCTCTGACACCGAAGAGAATAACATCCTAAACAACAAGCAATTGTTGTTTTAACACAACAGAGGACAACACAAGGTTCTCTATTCACAAACTTAATGTAAGATTGTAAGAAGATAAGACTATTCAACACTGACAGAAGTGAAGAGTGATAGACTTTCATCATGGCAACACTTCTGCCCTCATCTACTTCAAATGCTAGTTACAAACATTTGTTTTGGTTGTTTTCAATTTTGTGTTGGTTGTTTGTGTCACTCTGGTGGTGGGGATTAATCTTTCCTAATCAGGTAGAAGACCTACACTTGCGTAATCAGCGTGATGTTAAATGGCTGTCTATGATTCAGTTACAAGGTAAACATTCAACTCCTTACACCTTAAACTTATGGTACAGGTATGCTAAATACATTGCACAGAACAGATCAGATTGTTATGTTTGTTCTCACATGCCTCTTGCTGCAACCACACCTTTGGTGATTCCACATCCGTATGGAAACAGCTCTAATCTGTTCCCAGATATTTTTAGTTCTATCTATCAGGGCTTTCTCTTCAACCAACTTAATGCTGCACACACCGGAGTTGTGTCTTCCCTTCCAATTTCACATGGTTGCAGAAGTTTCACAAATGTTCTTCCAGTTAATAATTCCTCCCTCGAGGAACCCTTCCTTGGTCCTGTTCATATCCTACCAGGAGTAAAGATGAATGTTATGCTACTACAAATACTACTCTGTCATCTAACACTCCCATTTTCTTAGGTAACATACCACATACACATAGTAAGACTGTGCTTATTCCCTGCACTTTGAATGCTAATAATGCTTCTCTTAAGTCGTCACAACCTTTTCCAGAGACAACCTGTTCACTCTATTACCACGTACCAGATGTTTCAGTTCGGGGCTCTAATGTTCCAGAGGGAAAAAAGATCAAAATATCATTTTATCATTTCTTCCATCCTCAGGAGTTGGTAAAGTTATGCTTCGTTACCAATATGAATTCTTTGTTGTTAATGTGTTAACTGCCCTAGTAGGAGTGAAAACTGAATTAACTGCTTTAAGACTTAATACTCTTCAGAGCATAATGGGGGGCTGTTTGTGTTATGCTTAGTGATTCTTGTTGTACTTTCATTCCAGCTAATGATGAAGATGGTGCACTGTTAAACCTCAGGTCATGGTTGGACACATCTCCTAGTACACTTTCCTCACAGACTCACCTTCTGGTCCCTTTCCAAACCCCCACCTACCAGTTCGTTAAACTCAAATCTTTCAGGTCCCACTCCTCCCCTGTGACTTCTGGCATGCCCCAAGGTTCTGTCCTGGGGACCCTTCTTTTTATCACTTACCTTCTCCCCCTTAGCAATATCTTCCGTAGATTCAACATCCAATTCCACTGTTTTGCCGATGACACCCAACTCTTTGTTTCCTCCGCTCCCAAGTCTTCACTTCCACCTTCCTCTCTCACTTCTTGCTTGTCTGAAATAAAATCCTGGTTCAACGCTAACTTCCTTATATCAAACAGTGCTAAAACAGAGTTTTTACTGGTCGGCAGCAAATCAACTTTATCCAAAGCCAACAGTTTCTCCGTCAACATTGACAACACCCAGGTTTTGCCCTCCACCCAGGTTAAGAGTTTGGGTGTCATTCTAGACAGCACTCTCTCCTTTCGTTCTCACATCAATAGCACCACCCGGTCCGCATACTTCCACCTTCAGAACATCAACCGACTCCATCCATCACTCTCATCACACTCTGTTTCCATCCTGGTCCATAGTCTGGTCATTTCTAGAATCGACTACTGCAACTCTCTCCTCTTTGGTCTCCCTCTCAAATCTCTCCGTAAACTCCAAATGGTTCAAAACTCGGCTGCACGCATCATCACCAAAACCCCCTCATCCCACCACATCACCCCAGTTCTCCACCAACTTCACTGGCTTCCCGTCTCATTCAGAATTCAATTCAAAATCATCATGTATACATTCAAGGCTATCCACAACCTCGCTCCTTCCTATCTGTCCGATCTCGTGCACATCACCACCCATTCACGCTCCCTTCGTTCATCGTCCTCCATCCACCTCAACATTCCTCCTGTCCGCCTCAGTACCATGGGAAACAGAGCAGTCTCCCACTCTGCTCCACAACTCTGGAATGCTCTTCCACCTGACTTACGTAACATTGACAATCTCTCGACTTTCAAATCACAACTCAAGACTCATCTGTTTAAGCTAGCCTTTTCCCTGTAACTTCTCCTGTTTGTTACTCCTCTATTGCTGTTATTCTTGTTGTTATTCTTCTGTGCCCTTATATTGTAAAGTGTCCTTGGGTGTCTTGAAAGGCGCTACAAATAAAATGCATTATTATTATTATTATTATTATTATTATTAT
>NC_051449.1:25372713-25380849 GCF_001649575.2 Kryptolebias marmoratus
TAACGTGGCAACCGTTTAACGTAGAAAGGTCAGACATCACAGCTAAAACCCTCATGGGTCAGGGAGCCATGCTAAGGAGTTTGAGGTCAAAAGGTCAAAGGTCAAGGTCACAACAGCCTGTGAGCTCCAACTCTGCAACTGTGTACAGTAGAACGGTCAAACGTCATAGATGGACTCCTCACATGTCAAGGACCAGCCCTTTATGATGCTTGTCGACAACTGGCAATGTCGGCCATTTTGTAATCGTCAAACTTTCTTTCAGCTTTAACTCAGTCATTTTTAGACATATGGAGCTGAAATTTGATATGGTAGTAGCTGAGACAAAGTCGCTTCTCATACTGACTGCTTTAAAAAAAAATCAAGATGGCTGCCACAGCTAACAAGGTGAAAATTGGGACCAAAATTTGTGCGTGCTCTGACTCTGCAACCGTTTATAGCAGAAAGTTCAAACTTCACACATGGACTCCTCATATGTCAAGGATCAGCCCTTTATGATGCTTGTCTGCAACTGCCAATGTCGGCCGTTTTGTAATCGTCAAAATTTCTTTCAGCTTTAACTCAGTCATTTTTAGACTTATGGAGCTGAAATTTGATATGGTAGTAGCTGAGACAAAGTTGCTTCTCATACTGACTGCTTAAAAAAAATCAACATGGCCGCCACCGCTAACAAGGTGAAAATTGGGACCAAAATTTGCACGTGCTTTGACTCTGCAACCATTTACAGCAGAAAGATCAAAATTCGCAGGTGGGCTCCTCATGTGTCAAGGATCAGCCCTTTATGATGCTTGTCTTCAACTGGCAATGTGTAATTTTGTAATCGTCAGAATTTCTTTTAGCTTTATTTCAGTCATTTTTAGACATGTGGAGCTGAAATTTGATATGGTAGTAGCTGAGACAGAGTCCTATTGCATACTGAGTGCAACGTTAAAATATTAAGATGGCCGCCAAAGCTAGTGGGGTAAGAAATTCAGACTGAAACTTGTGCGTGCTCTAACGTGGCAACCGTTTAACGTAGAAAGGTCAAACATCACAGCTAGAACCCCCATGGGTCAGGGAGCCATGCCAAGGAGTTCAAGGTCACAAGGTCAAAGGTCAAGGTCACAACAGTCCGTGAGCTCCAACTCTGCAACCGTTTACAGTAGACAGATCAAACTTCAGAGGTGGACTCCTCACATCTTTAGGACCAGCTGTAATGGTGTAGGAACAAGACACGTTCTTAGATACCTGTGCCTTTATTTAACGCAGCACATCAAGTCCAACTACCGAACGAACACAACGCCATTTTTCTTCTTAACATTGTCTCCTCCTCATCCTACCGTTTCTCCCCCACGCCTACTAGCGGCTCCACCTAGTGGCATGGAGTAGTATTACACAACACAACATTTCCTCCCTTGTTAAGGTTTAAACTTCCTCTTAAGTATACTTGAACAGAATTTGCTGAGTACAACCTGTTATCCAAATGCACTTGAAATTATCTGCATATTTGTAGCAACAGAAATATAAAACAAATGTACTAATAAAGATCACATAACCCTTTAACTTTAACTAGATTTCTCTCAATATTTCTGTAATAAAACAAATTAACCCAAATTAGTAACCAGTAGATGAAATGACATTTTATCAATGAAAGTCAGTAAATATAACTTTACGAAACAGTTATGTTTCTACATAACTTTTAAGACATAACAAAGTCTCTGTGCCAACTGGGTTTGTATTTTGCACGTGGGAGCTTCCTATGAGGAAGTGAATCAGGCCAAGCCTTTTCCAGTCCTGTCATAGTAGAGTCTTGTCCAGAAACTGGAGTGCAGCGTGCAAGGTGGGATGCGTTCCAATTCCTTCCGTCACTCAGCATGAAGGTGTGTTTACCTTTAATCTTTGTGATGGTTGCAGGAGGGGTAAACTTAGGGTGACCTTTTGGAACATGTAATGGATTCCGTATCCTCACCCTCTCTCCTATCTGGAATGAAGGTACTCTTGCACCGCGCTTGGCATCAGTGTAGCGTTTCATTTTGGTTTGCTGTTTCAGAACTTCATGTTGTGCCTTGTTGTGCAGTGGAGATGTAGCAGGAGGCAAAGGGAGTATGTTCAGTTTAGTACGCATTTTCCTCCCAAAGAGAAGTTCGTACGGAGAAGTGGACGTAGTTGCATGAGGTGTTGCACGGTATACTTGAAGCCATTCTGAGACAGTGTCTTTCCACGACGTAGACTGTTGTATTGCAGTTTGAATGCAGGTGCGGAGAGCACGATGAAACCTTTCAACTGCACCATTGGCAGCAGGGTAGTAGACAGATGTTCTGGTGTGAGATATTCCTCTATTCTGGAGGAATGATGAGAAGGCTCCAGATGTAAACTGGGTGCCATTGTCTGTAACAATGTTCTCAGGGTTGCCATGACGACTGAAAACGGTTGATAAGAACTGAATAACATCATTCGTAGTGACAGTATGTGAGAAAGCAAGTTCAGGCCATTTAGAATAATAATCAGTCAATGTAATAGCAAATCTGCAAGACGGAATAGCTGTGTCAAATGGACCTACAATGTCAAGTCCAAGTTTTTTCCATGGCCCATCTGGCAGTGGTACAGGCTGAAGAGGAGCAGGGCATGTTTGGGCAGTTTTATCATTTGACTGGCATATGACACATAACTTTATAGCATCCTGAACTTGTGAGTCCATTTTTGGCCACCAGTAGAGGTCTCTCAAGCGCTGTTTTGTGCGCACGATTCCTTGATGGCTTTCATGTGCAAGTGTAATCAGAGTATGTCTGACAGAAAGTGGTGCGATGAGTCTCATACCTCTGAGGATGTAATTACTGTAAGTGGAAAGTTCATTTCTGATCTTGTAGTATGGCGCAAGTGTATCACTGACTGATTTAATGGAGGCAGGCCAGCCTTTTTCCATTTGCGCACGCAGGTCTATCAGTTCAGGGCAGGAGAAGCAAGCTGAATCAAAGTCAGTAACAGGAAGAGCGGACAGAGTAGCAGAAATCTGAGCGACCACTTCTGGATCCACGTCCGGTACAGGATCTGACGTCGCAGGCAAAGGCAGGCGTGACAGGCAATCAGCTGTGTAGTTTTGAGAACCAGGTCGGTAAATGACATCATAATCAAAACATAGCAGGCGAGCTGACCACCGTGCAATGCGCAGTCCAGCTCGATTCATTCCTTTTGTGCTCAGAAGTGTGGTCAGAGCTTGATGATCTGTTCGAAGGGTGAAGCGTCGACCCCACAAATATGTTCTCCATTTCTCTGTAGCCCACACACATGCAAGTGCTTCCTTCTCGACAGTAGAGTACTTTTTTTCGGTTGCAGACAGTGTGCGAGAAGCAAAGGCCACAGGCTTCTCTGTTCCATCAGGCTGAACCTGGGCAAAGACAGCTCCCAGTCCGTAATCACTGGCATCAGTAGATATAACAATACGTAGAGAAGGGTTAAACAGTGCAAGAGCAGGGCTGTTCACCAGAAGCTGCTTAATTTCTTCAAAGCTTGTCTGTGCTTCTGCAGTCCATACATAGTTACTTGTCCCACTTCCACAAGAACGCATAGGTGCCACTATTGTTGCAAAATTGGGCAAGAATTTGGAGTACCAAGATACCAACCCAAGGAAGGATCTCAATGCAGCAGCATCAGTGGGTGGAGGAGCATTTAAAACAGCGTCAATGTGTTCTTTGTCTGGGAGAATGCCATCTGCAGTTATGACATGACCCAAAAAACGTAAAGATGTCTTTCTGAAATGACATTTGTTTTCATTTAGCACAAGACCAGCAGTTTTGAGCTTTTGAAGGACAGCGTTCAGGTTGCCGTCGTGCTCATCAGGAGTTTTACCATAGATGATGAGGTCATCCAGGTAATTCTGGACACCTGGAAGATCTTTTAGAATCTCAGCCATCATCTTTTGAAATGCTGAGGGAGCGGAGGCAAGGCCATAAGGAACTCTGCAAAATCTAAAAAGACCTTCATGTGTGATAAATGCAGTTAAATCTCTGCTATCTTCATGCAAGGGTAGCTGGTAGTATGCATTGGCTAGATCGATTGTAGAAAACAGTGTTGCACCTTGTAAACTGACAAACAACTCATCCACATGTGGTAGGGGATAGCAGTCTGTGATAACAGCTCTGTTTGGTTCACGGAGGTCTGCACACAATCGTATTCCTCCTGTTTTGCGTCCTGTTACTACGATTGGTGAAACCCATGGCGATGCATCAATGCGTTCGATGACTCCAGCTTTCAGGAGGCGGTTCAGTTCAGCTGAAACTGGAGCTCTCACCGCAAAGGGAAGGCGTCTAAGCTTTTGTCGTACTGGTTTAACTGTAGGATCCAGTCTTACTTTATGAACAAATGATTTCACACAGCCTATATCAGCAGCAGCAGCAGCAGAGGCAAGTGATGCAGACGCATCTGTTGTCATCACGGGAGCAGTAGGAGCAGTGCATGGTGGCAAAACAGCGTTTCCAGTGATGCAAATGTGCAGTGCTTCCATCAAGTCTCGGCCAAGAAGAGGAGTTCCCTGTTTTACAACAAAAAGAGTAGCTGGTGCAGTAGTAGTTCCTCTACTTGCTTCAACTTGTAAACATCCTAGAACAGGAATTGTTTTCTTAGTATAAGTAACTAAGCGAAGGTCAGGGGGACGTAGCGGTGTTCCACTGAAATGTTCTTTGTAGGTTTGCTGCGGCAGTATGGAAACTGCAGAGCCTGTATCAACAGTGAGTCGAAGAGTCTTGGTAGGTGAAGTTGTGGTGCTTAATTCAATGTCACACTGTAGGGTTTTTGATGCATGCAAAGTGTCTCTCAAGTACAGTACAGTCAGATTTGGTAGCTGCACTTCACGGACCTGTCTTGTCTTAGATGAGCAGCAGACACGGGCAAAGTGACCAACTTTTTGGCAGAGATTACATGTAGCTTTAGCAGCTGGGCATTGGCGGAAGTTAGCCAGGTGTTTGTTTGAACCACACCTAAAACAACTTTTAGCAGAAGTCGATGTAGCAGAAGGTGCTTTGGTAGGTCGAAGAACAGAATTGTTATTCCTCGTAGCTGAGTATGGACGAGACTGTATGGCTTGGACATGGCCATCGCTATTAGCTGTTAACGCTTTAGCTTGGTAAGCTGCCGATTCCATTTGTGCTGCAAGAGTAACAGCTTTATCTAGAGTCAAATCAGGTTCAAGTAGGAGTCTCTCTCTTATTCTGGAGTTGAAGATGTGTTCGACCAACTGATCACGGATCATTTCTTCGGTCTTATCATCAAAGTCACATTTAGAAGCAAGGTCACGTAGCGCAGTCACGTACTGCTCAACAGTCTCATGTGGTGATTGTGTTCGCTTTCTGAAAGCATGCCTTTCTACAACAATGTTGACTTTCGGTGTAAAGTGTTTTTCTAGAGCAGCAACAGCAGAAGAAAACGTGTCACCTGTGTTCGTTAATGAGTAGAACGTTCGTTGTCCTTCGGCTCCTAAGCAGTGCAATAAAGTCGCTCTTTTTCGGGCGTCAGGCCAAGCATTCCCTGTTGCATTAATCACGAGCAAGTAATTGTTGAACATACGCATCCACATGTTGAATGGTAGAGCAGGTTCTCCAGGGCAAGGCAAAAACAACGGAGGCGGGTGGACGTTAGCAGCCATGCTAATTCAGCAGGTAGAAAAACTTCAGCAGAAGAAAAAAAAACACACGCAGGANTAGAAAGGTCAAACATCACAGCTAGAACCCTCATGGGTCAGGGAGCCATGCCAAGGAGTTCAAGGTCACAAGGTCAAAGGTCAAGGTCACAACAGTCCGTGAGCTCCAACTCTGCAACCGTTTACAGTAGACAGATCAAACTTCAGAGGTGGACTCCTCACATCTTTAGGACCAGCTGTAATGGTGTAGGAACAAGACACGTTCTTAGATACCTGTGCCTTTATTTAACGCAGCACATCAAGTCCAACTACCGAACGAACACAACGCCATTTTTCTTCTTAACATTGTCTCCTCCTCATCCTACCGTTTCTCCCCCACGCCTACTAGCGGCTCCACCTAGTGGCATGGAGTAGTATTACACAACACAACACCAGCCCTTTATGATTCCTGTGTGCAATTGATCAGCTCTTGGAGCCATCTTGGTTCAGCACGGACGCACACCGTGGCAGGCCCCGTCAAAGTTTCTCCAGGAACTTTCTAGTTATTATTATTATTACCAGAGTGACAATTCTGATAGTTTAGATTTCTGAAGGTACAATGTGTGATTCCTTTTTTTTTTGTTTGTTTGTTTGTTTTTCCCTGTTGGGTTTTTTTAATATTATACTGTAGGTATTAATCCTTGTTCATGTAATCAAGATTATTGTCCTACTGAGAAGATGAAAATTCATTTATCAATTTTTGCATGATGACGTTTAACTTGACTTTGATTATTTGATTTACATTGTTAATTTTACATTTACAATATCTTCTTGCATAATATTTTACAATTATGACATTACATTTACTATATGGGTTATATTACATTATTGTTGCTATTTTTACGCAACTTAATTACATTACTTTAAAACTGTGTTTCACTTGGTATTTTACTTCCAAATGTTTTTTTTGTTTTTTTTTTCATTTTAAATTTCACCTGGGGGGGTGACAAAACATGCCCCCGATCCGGAATGGAGAAGCGGGTAAAGAAAATGGATGGATAGGTGACAAAACATGTTCATCTCTCTGGCAAAGAGAGGTTGCAAGATAAGTTTTCCTACCAAACGAAACAATGACAATAATAAGGGGTTGGTTGGACGGGCTGGTAGGTTTTTCATCCATAATCAGAAGTGGAGAGTGTAATGGCAGAGTTTATTATAGGGTAACACCTGTTGTTGATGAGTCCTGACTATGTTATGACTTCTCACAGAATGACCTTGTTTATAGGAGTGATGTTGAATTTTCTCCTCATTGTTAGAAGAATGAGAACAATTTGCAATCAATCCAGCTTACATCACATCTCAGCTTTAAAAGCTCAACTCCACACTCTCTATTTCTGAATTGAGAAGACTCCTCGGATGAGAAGTGAAACGTCTTCAACTACAGAATAGAAGTCCAGTTGTTTTCGTTTTTTAACCTTTTTTGAATTTACCATGGCCTGGATGACTGAGAATCTACACCAGCACAATACATAATACATCACCTGTTTGAGTGATTTCATATAACAGTCCCTGGAAATAATTTTTCTGCCACAACAATACTTAACTTAAAACCTAATTCATAGACAAATTAAATTTGGGGTAAAATTGGCATTAAAAGAGAATAAATACTTACCCTAAAATTTCACTTATTGCTAAAAAAAACGGAATTGGGGTTAAAAATTGACATTAAAAGTGAATAAATACTATATGAAAAGCATAATTCATATGATTGAAAAAAAAAAAGGATGGATCGTTCAAGTGTGTAGTTTTTTACGCATGAGATGCGGTGGTGAGGTTTCCTTTAAGCCATATTTGACCTCGTTGATTGCAATGGTCAGGTTTTGTGCATTGTATATAATTCTGTGGGGACTCTTTTGGTGTGTTTGTATTAGACTGTCAAGATCGGTGGAGAAGGAGGCGAACCCGGAGTGCAGACTCATAATAATAATGAAAAGAATTTATTTAAATTAACAAAACTAGAAAACAAAAGGCTGACGTGGCAGCAAAACAAACTATAACAAAAATCCAAAAATGAGAAGGCAAGGCAAGGCAAGGCAAGGTGGACAAAACAACAACAATGAACCGGCGGGGAAGTGGAGAAGATGACCTGGTTTTAAAGCAGAGGAAAATAAGGTAAGTGGGCACAGGTGAGTGATGAGAATTGCTGACAAGTGGAGATGGGCATGGGAGAAAACCAAGAGAAGAACTGAGGGTGAGTTGATAATGACATAACAAAACACAAGGAACAGACAGAACAAAACCTAGACAAAAAGACGACTGAATAAAACCATCACCCAAACAAGAATTAAAAACAATCCCAGAAAAAAAAGCACAGGAACATAAGGACAAAACAAAAACAAGACACTAGAGTTCATTACATCCATCCATCCATCCATCCATCCATCCATCCATCCATCCATCCTTCCATTGTCTTCCGCTTATCCAGGGTCGGGTCGTGGGGGCAGCAGCCTAAGCAGGGAGACCCAGACTTCCCTCTCCCCAGCCACTTG
>NC_051449.1:25382671-25411271 GCF_001649575.2 Kryptolebias marmoratus
GGGTAATCTGAACTGCTGTTCGGCGCATAAACGCAAACAACAGTCAGGACCCGTCCCCCCACACGTAGGCGGAGGGAGGCTACCCTCTCGTTCACCGGGGTAAACCCCAACATACAGGCACCAAGATGGGGGGCAACAAGTATGCCCACTCCTGCTTGGCGCCTCTCACCGGGGACAACTCCAGAGTGGAAGAGTGTCCAACTCCTCTCAAGGAGACTGGTTCCACCAGGTGCTCGCCAACGTGCCCCACCTCCAGGCCTGGCTCCAGAGTGGAGACCCGGTGACCTGCGTCCGGGCGAGGGAACACTGTGTCCAATATTATAACTCATCATAAGGGGTCTTTGGGCTGCACTTCGTCAGGCCCCCTCACCTAGGACCTGTTTGCCTTGGGTGACCCTGCTAGGGGCATTAAGCCCCTGACAGCATAGCTCCTAGGTGTGGCAATCTGCCTTCAGCTGCCTGTCTGACTTCACCGGTACTCCTGATTTGCCAGCCCTTTAATTACTCACAGCTGCAGCTTGTCATCATCATCCTGGCCCAGGCTTCTTAAGGCAGTTGGAGGGAGCTGTTCCCTGCTGAAGCATCGATTTCCATTGGGTAATCCATCTCGGCCTGAAACCTGTGCGTTTACGATTCTCTGTTGCTTACCTTGTTTCTCTGTGCACCTCTTAGTGTTCCTGTACCGCACTTCCCTCCACTTACCTGAGATCACTTACCTGGGACCTCCTGTTGACAACAACTGGGATTAGCTGAACCTGGCAAAAAACTACTTACCTGAGTACCTTACCTGCATCCTCCGACCTGGACCCCACCTTTCCATCTTGGACCCTGCACCGTGTAAATATTCACTCACGAGATTCTGGAGTAAAGCCTGTCTGCCTCCCACGAAACACCTTCACTAATTGTGTAAATACTCACCTGAGAGACTCACTTTCGCTCCGCACGTAAGTTAGCTTCTTACGCTAAACCTCCGAGCTGCCTGCCTATAGACTACTGGACTCTGACTCTAACCCAAGTTCTTCTTCTTCCAGATTCCACTTCCTACGCACAATAAACTTTCTAACTGATTCCTGTTGTCTGTGTTGTTCGTTACCTGGGGACTCGCCGCTGGCTACTAGTATAATCCTGTCACTAGGATCATTGGGACACTCAAACCCCTCCACCATGGTAAGGGGGCAGCCCAGGGAGGGGGCAAACAATCATGTATCACCTTAAAACCTAAACTTAGGGGATAATGGATGATGGAAGCAATTTACATCAAACAAAAATTACCAACTTTAAACAGAGGAGGAGTTTTCAAATTTTTGCTTTCTAAACCTGACAATGGAGCATTAGGCCTGATACCCAGCCATTTTTACTCTAATTCACACCTTCATGCATGTGACTAAAACTTCTCTCTTGTGAGCCAGGCAAACAAAGACTCTAACAACCCCCTAGTTCAAGGGTGTCAAACCCAGTGACGCAAGGGGGCCAAAATTAAAAATTTGGTCCTAGCCAAGGGCCAATCATAAACAATATTTATTAAAAATTACATAAATTAACCTTGGTTTTAGATGTATTATGTCAAATCATTCATATAGAAATATCAATGACCTTTTCCCAGTTACAGATTATACAGAATTTAGAGCAAACAAACTTTAATGAACACAGACAAATAGATCCAACTTCAAAAACCACATCATTAGCAGCCATTTCTTATGCCTCACTCAACTTTTAAAGGAATTTTTTAACATTAAAACAGATTTTTTTTTTTAAAAGCCATCAACAAAAACCTGATCATACAGAAATTAAAACTAAATATTGTTGGCTTCTAAGTCACTGTCAAGAGAAAACTTCACTAATTAGCCTCAGTTTTTTAAGCAAAATAAGAATCAGAGACTCAATCTGTCCCAGACTAGAGGGCCGGACCGAATGAAATCTAAACGTTATCTTGGGGGCCGGATGAAATGTTACAGAGGGCCGGAACTGGCCCGCGGGCCTGGAGTTTGACACGTGTGCTCTAGAGGGAGGGGAGTAAGATTAAGCTTCAGGTGAATTAAGTTGCATTAACAGAGCATCTCACGCAGTTTAAGACCCCATTTACAAATAAACAGTCTGCTGGAAACAATAAACACTGATTTTCTGACTGAAAATGTTACACATTCACTGTTTAAACGAGACCACAAAAAATGTTGAATCAGCTGTAGTTTCCATGGCAGGTCACTAGCTGGCCCTGTGGTTTTTGTATTTCAATGACACGAGAATGCAAACGAACACTTCAGTCTTGAGAATGAATACAGTTACAGGCCCAATCAGTATGTGTGAAATGCATCTCTGTTGTCCCAAGAGATAGTGGCACATTTAAGTTTCATGCCCGAAGCTCTGATAAATTGAAAAGAGTGAGCAGCACAAACAGCACTCTGCTATCCATAATTGCTACCGTTGATGATTGCTGTTGTTACATATGTTGTGTAACATTTTACTGATTTATAGCCTTTCCTACTTGCAGTTATTCCATTTTGTTGTTAATTCCTGGCTGGCTCTTCAGTTAATGTTGTGTCAAATTTTAGCCACACATTTTAAAATATAATCTCATAATAGTGTGACATTTTTCCTTTAATGATATTAAATATTGTGTCAAATTTAACTTATTTTAGTATTTAGATGTTAAATGCTTTTTTAGTATTAAGTTGAATTCATTTACCTGAATCATTCTTAAAAACAGTTGAAAAGTTTGTTCAGCCAAAAGGAAAAGTATCAGTCAATCAAAAATATCTCTCAGGGGTCCATGTATACTTTAGGCCATCTTTAATCCTTGCTTGCATGCCATCAGCAAAGACAAAAGTCACTGAGTCATTCGTCTTAGAATACACTGACAATGATTAGATTTTTACAGAGGTACAATCATAAAAGCTTATAAAGCCAGGGAAGACAGACAGTCAAATGCAAGTTCTACAGGCCTTTAACTATGCTTTCCCACATACAACAAAGCGAAATACTGTGGATCCTTGCCCCGGCCACCAGGACTGCCCTCCCCTGTTACAATCATGATACAGTGCTTGTATAGTTTTTAAGAATACAATAGTCTGTCAGATTTATAGTTGTGTACATTGCAGATGGTTATTTGATGGTCCAGCTTGGTCAGCCAGGTTTGACAGCCTTATGCATGTCCGTGATGCTGCTCCTGGGTTCTTATACAAATGTATTCCAGTTTTTCATATAATACACAATTAAAACCCACTTCTTTTAAAAGTATGTTTATTTTTTTTAAATCATCAAGTTTAATGATTAATGAATTAACTACTGCAGAATGCATTACTAAAAAATGCAACAAGGATACGTGATTAAATATTTCTCTTACATAATACATTGTTGTGATTACATGACATATTTTCTTTGGTGATTACACAATAGAACAACTTAAACAAATATTAGAAAGTTCAAGCAAGTCCCTCTATCTCCAGCTGGGTGATTTTTTTCTCTCTCTCCCTGTCCCAACAGTGTTTGCTGGTGTACTGTCTCCCAGTTTATCTTAACATGATGAGCTGAAACACTGAGCGTATGCAGCAAAGCATGCATGGGACTACACACCAGCTCACATGCACACACTTAGTACCTGGGTTCACAGACAGATAGGAAGCAAAACATCTTCAACGACAGAACAGAAGTCCAGTTCCTTTGTTTTTAAATTCTTTTTGGATTCACTGGAGGGATTTTAATGAAACTCTCAGAAAGTAATCATTGGATGTATACCTGATGAAGGTTTGGAGTCAACCCAAGATGGCCATCACAGATAATGGATCTTAAAAAGCAAAGAAATAGCTACAACCCAGTAATTTTTATTATTGAGCTAGATATTGAGCTAGAATTTGGTGTAGTAGTGACATAGTCATTAACAACATGTATTTTGAGTATGCCATCTCAAAATGTCACATAAGATTGAGCATAACATTTTTTTCAAGGTTTGAACAATCAACTCTGTAATTTCTCAACATCTTAGTCTAAAACTCTGCCAACAAACTACATTTATAACAGACTGACATTTACCTGTAATCAAAGGCAAAAAATTCACATTCACAACACATACTCTGAGTGTGACATTTCATGTTACTGAATGATATCATGCATAACTTTATTTTCAATGTTTGACCAAAATGGCTACAACTCCATCTTTTCTCATCACAGGATGTTCTAAAACTCTGCTATGAAAGGTGATGTATGATATGCATTCCTTCAAGGAATGCTTGGCCTTCTAAATTTAAAAAATCATTTCCATGTTATGTTTGCTCAAAACTACACTGTTCAAAAAATGAAAGGAACACTTTTTAATCAGAGTATAATTTCAAGTCAATTAAACTTCTGGGATATTGATCTGGTCCTTTCAGTAGCAAAGGGGGTTGTTGATAAGTGCCAGCTGTTTTGGTGTTAATGAAATTAACAACAGGTGCCCTAAAGGAGCAACAATGAGATGACCCCCAAAACAGGAATGGTTTTACAAGTGGAGGCCACAGACATTTTTTCCCTCCTCATCTTTTTTGACTGCTTTTCAGTAGTTTTACATTCACCTAGGGTCAGTGTCACTACTGATAACATGATGCAATACCTGGACCCTGCAGTCCAACTCCACCAGGATGGCCAATCGGTACGTGCCATTGGCAGATGGTTTGCTGTGTCTCCCAGCACATTTTCAAGAGCATGGAGGAAATTTCAGGAGACAGACAGTTACTCTAAGAGAACTGGACAGGGAGGAGAGCTTGCTGTGGCTGTCAAAGGTCCTTAACCCATCAGCAGGACCAGTATCTGCTCCTATGTGCGATGAGAAAAAGGATAAGTACTGCCAGAGTCCTACAAAGTGATCTCCAGCAGGCCACTGCCGTGAATGTCTCTGACCAAACCATTAAAAACAGACTTCACGAGAGGGGCCTCTAGTGGACCCTGTGCTCACTGCCTGGAACCTTGGGGCTTGTCTGGCATTTGCCAGAGAACACCAAAGTTGTCAGGTCCCGCATTGGCACCTTGTTGTTTTTACAGATGAGAGCAAGTTCACTCTGAGCTCATGTGTGATAAGTGAAAGGGTCTGGAGTAGCCACTGTGAACGTTATTCTGCCTGCATTATTGTTCAGCATGATCAGTTTGGTGGTGGGTCAGTGGTGGTCTGGGGAGGCATTTCCATGAAGGAATGCACCGACCTTTACAGGATAAACAAAGACACCCTGGCTGCCATTAGGTATCAGGATGAAATCCTTAGACCCATTGTTAGACTCTTTAATGATACAGTGGGTCCTGGGTTCCTCTTGGTGCATGATAATGCCCAGCCTCATGTGGCAAGAGTATGAAGGCAGTTTCTGGAGGATGAAAAATTGACACTACTGACTGGCCTCCACGCTTGCCTGACCTAAATCAAATAGAACATCTCTGGGGCATCATGATTACATCCATCCAATGCTGCCAGGTTGCACCTCAGACTGTCCAGGAGCTCAGTGATGCCCTGGTCAGAATATAAGAGGAGATACCCCAAGATACTATCCGTCATCTCATAAAGGGCATGCCCTGATGATGCCAGGCATGCATACAAGCATGTGGGAGCCATACAAACTATTGAATAGCATTTTGAGTTGCTGCAATGACCTTTCTGCAAATTGGACTAGCCTGCTGCATCAGTTTTCCAGTTTTGATTTCTTGGTGAATTCAAATTAAGCCCTCTGTGGATTGATAATTTTCATTTTCATCAAATTATGGGCCATCCTTTCGTTCCTAACACATTACCTATTCCATATCAGTATGGATGTCCAGCATGATTTTTTACTAATATTATTTTTCAATTTAGATATGATGTGCTTTCAAAGTGTTCCTTAATTTATTTTTGAGCATAAAGAGCTGCTGCAGAGGAACCAGAACACATGTGGCTCCCGGGCAACAAGATAAAGACTCCTGCTCTAAACAGACCATTCTAGCAGTAAGCTGATGATAACTTCACACAAGCTCACTCAGAAAAACAAACAAACAAAGAAACAAAAAAATGTAACCTAGGATCCATAACATGAACAGAAATATAAGAGGAAGAGGAGTAGTTTCTTTACAGCACTGCAGACCAGTCAATCAAATAGCCCTCTGTTCTTTTGATTTCATCATTGCTATCACTGTGAATGGTTAACTCAGAGAACGTGCACGCACACACACTCACATTCTTGGTAAAGAGCATGAACACATAACCCACTGTCTTCTTACTGTGCATGAAGATAGACTCATGTGAACCTTTACTATTTTTCCACATACATCACCCCTTTTCTTCATTTTTTTAAAACAATATTTATTATGGCCCGCCACCAAAGGTGTCTGTGTTCATGTGTCTGCCTGTTAGCAAAATGTCTCATGAACCACTGGAAAGATGTGAATAAAACTCATGAAATAATCACTGAATGTACATCTGCAGTGGATAAACATTTAGATTTAACCTGATTCAGAATGGCTGCCAACACAAAGCAACCTTAGCAAACACAAAAGCAACTTTAACTCAGTCAGTTTTACAGATACTAAGTTAAAACTTGGTATAGTAATAGCTGAGAATAATCTGATCATACATTAAAAGTGCAAACACGCCATGAAAATATCATAATTTAATACATCACCTGAGCTTGTGCACAATGTCATTTTCTGTTTTTTCATCATAAAACGATCTTACTCTAAAACTCTGGCATGAAAGTTAGCAGGCAATCTGTCTTTTCTTCAAGGAATGCTATATCTTTACATTTTAAAGACAACATACTGACAGCAGTGACTTCAGCTAGGTGTTTTGGAATAAATGTAATAATTTATTCACTTTTCACATAAGACACCTACTGACTCATTGTGACTAATAATATAACTGAATTAAAAAGGTATTAAGATTAATAGGTACATCATCAACAAGCTGACACTCTGACATGCCTGATAGTGAATATAAATCTGATATTTGGAACACAGGACTTTAGAAACATAAATCAGAAATAAACCTGTCCTGTTACATCCTGACCCCAAAAAAGATTTCCAGGCTAAATTATTGTTTTCCTTAAAAAAAAAAAAAAATTAAATCACTTGAATTCCTTGAAGGAATGCATATCATGTCAGGGTTTTAGACTAAGATCATCATATGATGAGAAATGACAGAGTTATAATTATGGCTAAACCTTAAAAATAATGTTTTGAAAGATCTCATGCGATATCCAAAGATGTCAGTCAGAATGTGTTGTGAATGACTCTCAGCTTTTACTTCTACATCAAGTTTTAGCTCTATATCTGCATAATTGACTGAGTTATAGACGTTTTTGTGTTGGTAGCTTGGTGGTCGATGCTGCGATCTTGTAATCTTGAGGCTACAGGATGCCCTTCCAGGTTGTGTCAGGAAGGGCATCCTGAATAGAACAATTGCCAAATCTTTCATGTGAGTTCAGTTGCTGCAGCAACCCCTGCAGAAAGCAGGAGCAGAAAGAAAAACAACAACATAGACATTTCTGTGTTTGTTAAGGTTGCCTGGCTGTGGCAGTCAGGTTAAATCCGACTTTGGAATAACCTCCCTTTAGATCTTCATTTAACCTCTAACCAGAGAATTTTTAAGTCTAAGCTTAGGACTTTTCTTTTTAGACAGGCTTTTAATACCATGTAGTGGAATGGCATTTTCTTTTTTTCCCCATTATTCTATTGTAGCTCTTATGTATTTCTTTTGTAATGTACTACACTTTTTTGTGATGTATCTTTTACTGTAAAGCACTTTGGTCACCTTAGTTGGTTGTTGTTAAGCCCTATATCAATGAATCAATGAATCAATGAATCAATCAATCAATCCAAAACTCAGGAGTAGATGCACATCTAATGATTACTTTCTGAGAGTCTCATTAAAACCCATCCATTTGCTCATGAGATATTTTGCTAACAAACAGGCACACACAGACACTGGCAAAACTTGTTGTTTATCGTTCATTATTTTTGACATATTGACATATAAAATAAAATAAAATAAAATAAAATAGCAATGTACAGAATAGTGGCAGAAAATGTTTGGTTACTTGACATTTTTAAGGAATGGACAGGCAAACATTTGTTTCGCAAACATATGATCACAGTCTATAATGTTGAAGGCATGTTTGCAGTCAATAAAAAATAATCCTGCAAAAACCTTCTTTGACGTGTTTCCTCTTCCTGTAATAATGGCTTTATTATTATTTATTTTATTATTTTCGTAGTTATATTCCCTCCTACTAAAAGCTGATTTTCTCGTCTGTGTTGCAAGTGAAACTATATTTCAGCATTTTTAAATGAACGGTATGTTTAAAGATGGAGGTTGGGCTTATTTTCGGAATGTTGTGGGATAAAAACACGGATCTACCATCTTGCCACGTTCCAGGGAAAAGGGGGGCGGGACAAAATAGGACTATCCACACGGTTGAATAAGCTCCGAGCAGCTTCAGTTTCATTGGACTCTGTGTCTGTAAGGCCCGCCCCTTTCAGCGTAGCTTCTGTGTTTTATTTGGCTGGGAAAGCTGTCAATCTTTCTGCGAGTTTTATGAGACAGGAGAAGGATTTTTGATTTCTTTTTATTGCTCCGACCTCAGCTTTGGCCCTCTTCAGTCCAGATTCAGTTGCTCGTTTCCGACAAACCAGCCATGGCCCCGAAGAAACCCGTGAAAGGACTCAAACCCAAAGGTGCGTTTGTCGCGCTTTAGCCTGTCAGAGCCTGCAGTGGTTGTGATGATGCGTTCAATGTCCAGGCCCGTCAAAGTCCATTATGTTAGGATTCACTGGGAAAATAGTTCCTGCTAGTTAGCGACTGGAAATTATGCCAACGTGGTAGTTAGGGTCAGGTCACGTCGACAGCTACGCCAAGGCCAGCAGAGTAAAAACTGACATGTTTCTAATATTAGATTAGGTCATATTTTGCACAACTACGGGCACGTTCACTCTGCTGTCGGAACCGTTGTTTCGGTATGATGATGGGTTGGTGGACCCTGTCGAATCCAGCGCGTGGGCTTCTTTTGGAAAAGCGTTGGCACGCGAGAGGTGACGGTATTCCTCTGTCCCGTCGATAGGCGTTCATACCTGGGGGCTCTTTCGGCTGTGAACATGTCGTATTATAGAACCCGTCTGCAGACATGCGGAGCTGTTCTGGCTGCTCACGTGTCAGCCTTCCCCCTCGTGCTCGGAGCCTGAAAGCAGCCAGTCGCGACCGTCGGAGGCTCGTTAAGGAGCAGCATTTTCAAGGGAGTCTCCAAAAATGTCTCGAAACGTTTCTCGGTTTCCTCGCCTGAGTTGCAAAGACTCTTACGCTTGCACTTTAAATTTTGAACGTGTTAAAATAAAAATCTGAACAGCTGCAACTGTGTGTGTATTGCACAAACTTGTTCAACTTTTTTTTTCCTCCTCAAAATAGTCGTCGTGGACGTCTCCAGTCGTGTCAAGAGCTTTAAAGCTTCATTTTGACACCTGCATGGAGCTGTCCTCTGACAAAAAACATGTCCTCATCTAAGAACTAGAATGAGTTAAACTGATTAAAAACTGCCTATATCTGAAGTGTCCTCCAGTAGATTGAATGGTGGACGTGAGGTGTGTGAGACAAGCAGTTGATCACGTGCACTCTGGTTGCAGCAGGGTTCATGGTGACACGTGGCTCATCCCCCCTTCTGTGAGTGGGGGGTGTGTCGGACTCCATCCCCCCATGGTAAATGGAAACAGGATGGTAATATACAGTCATCTCGCCCAATGTGTTTCTTGTTTCTTTACCCCTCTGAAAAGATTGTATGCAGACAAATGTAATGTTTTGATTTAATTTTATTCTCTGTGAGATAGGCATCATTTGCTGCAAAAAGCATCAGCGGGCGATAATATTTTTGCTTGTTTGTCTGTTATTACCATAGCTCATGAACCACTGGACAAATGTTAATATTTGAATGAAAATTGCAAAAAAGTAATCATTGGCTGTACAACTGCAACTGATTGGAGTCAACCCAACTCAAGATGGCCACCACAGCTAATTGACCTTTGCCAAGACAAAAATGGCTACTTAGTCAAATTTACAGATAATGGCCTAAAGTTTGTGGCAGTAGCTGACAGTGGTTCCCAACCCATACTTTGAGTGTGACACATCTGCAAAATCTTGCAATAATGCTTTTTTACACATAACCCCAGTTACAAAAAGTTACAAAATTCCATAATTTCTTATCATAACACCATCTTCGTTTAGAACTCCAGTGTGAAAGGAGGCAGGCAATATGCAGTCTATCGAGGAATGCAATATCTTTAATTTATGCTGTTTTATTTTAGAAAACTGTTTACAGATTTAGCATTGCATCAAATCAAAGGGCAGGCTTTTTTTGTCAAATTAACTTTTTTTGTGTCTGTCCTCATCTTCATTGTCCTTCAGGCTCAAGTGGATTAAAAAGGAACAAAATGCAAATCTGTATAATTTTATATTTTAGGGAAGGATTATCTGTGAATGAGTACATGGCTTTTTACAAGAAAGCAATACTTTTTGTCCTGTGTGATAATTTGCCTGTTGACATAATATACATTATGTACATATACATTTTTGCTCATATCTGTGTTGCCAATTATAACTGTTTTTAATTTCAATTAATTTACCAATTTAATAAAAAAACATGTTCTAAAGGTTTTTTATTTTTATCTGCCAACATTTACTATACCACAATATAAAGTGAAAACAAAGACTTGCAAATAAAGTACAAAATGTAAATTGTAGAAGTCCAACTCCAGCAAGATAAATAAATCAAATGCAGATAGGCTGTTTCCACTGATGTGGCGAGTATGAGAGATCCCTGGTGTTTTTGTGTGCGTTTCCTTTCTGATAAGTCTGTTTGCAGATTTTGAATTTCTAGTATGTATTTGGGGATATTTGTTTGTTTTAAACAAATATATAATGTGCACGGCCTACAACACAGTTTTGCAAGTCGTTCACACAAAAATAAACTGTGATTTTCAAAAATTGACTGTGCAAAACATGGCTGCAATGGCTAGCTGCCTAAGAGGCAAAGTCATAAGACGAGGTGGGTTATTTATTTATTTATAGTCGGTTTGTAGGATAGCCTTCAACACAACGGGGAACTTTGTAGCATTTTTGACCATCCTACACCGCTAGCATCCATCCATCCATCCACCCACTACCGCTTATCTGTAGTCGGGTCGGGAAGGCAGTAGGTCCCGGAGAGAAAGCCAGACATCCCTTTTCCCAGTGACACTTTCCAGCTCCTTCTGGGGAATCCCAAGGTGTTGGAAAGCCAGAGAGGATACATAATCCCTCCAGTGAGTTCTGGGACTGCCCTGAGGTGTCTTCCCAGTGTATCCCCTAGCATCTATGCAGTGAAATGTGTTTAAAACCGGCACATTAACACACACAGGTCGAGCTCTGTTTACCTGTTGGGATTTTTCCCTACTCATCAGGATAGGTGCCCCCGCTAAAGTGGACAAAAAAAGATCCAGTTTGTACTAGCATTTTACACAAAATACTGAAATTAAAAGGACAAGTGTTAAGGAGAAAACGAAGCAAAGCTGCTGTGGGAACACAGTTTGCTACAACACCAGTTCAGAACAGCTTTAATCAATCAAACATGAGCCCAAAATCTAGTCTGAAAGTTTCCTGAAACATTTATTCACTGGAAATGTAGCAGACAGACAACCTGTCTCACTTCAAAAAGTGCATTCAGCATCTTAAAAAAACTTCTGGTGGTTTTGTTTTTCCTGCCAGCTCCTGTTTGCATCATTGTTCTGCTACCAGAAAAAACCTTGGAGTGTGTACAAATTTATTGCCAGTTAGCTTGAAGGACTCCCATACCTCGGACTGAAAACTTTATAACTTGGTTTGCTCTGAAACTGTCACAGCTCTGCTTTATCTGCCATGACAGCTGAAAGCTGCTCGGACGGAGCTGATGGGAACTCGTTTGACGAACGCAGCGCAGAGAACAACTGCTGTTACTTGTTACAGAAACATTTAGGAAAATAAAAGAAATTCACAAAACATATGTGTCGAGTAAAAGTACTGACATGGATGGATTACCATAACCGATGTGATCGAGGATGCTGACTATTCGTGGCAGCTCTAGCTCAACGTTAATTATGTTTTGGCTCAGTATCTTTCTGTTGTGAGTTTAGTGAACAATGTTTCCATCCAGAGTTTGTGTCTGTAGGTGACAAATCATTTTTTTCACCCTATTAAAACAAATTTATTAAGAGGTTCAAAATGGCATTTGTGTAAAACATTTGTACTGAAGTAAAGTTTTACAAAGACAAGAGAAGAAAGCAATTCTTTTGTAAACATCTGCTTAGAGATATTTTTGAAGTAGAACATTGACACCTATGGTAGGGGCTCATCATGCTGTCCCACGTCTGTGTGTGGAAGCTGGGGGAACCTCATACATCTGTGTGTGTGCTTGTATTCATGCTACTTTTGGGTTTCAGTTTACACTGTAAAACTGCTACAATTAAAATTTGATGAGGTATCAGCTCAGTCATTCACAACACATACTGAGTGTGACGTTTTGTGATATCGCTCATAATGTTACCAAAACAGCTACAACTCCCATCATTTCTCATCAGAAGATGATTTAGTCTAAAACGTGAAAGGTAGAGGGCAACATAATTTCCTCAAGGAGTGCTAAGCCTTTAATTGTGTATTTGATTATATGTGCTGATCAGAATCAATCTTTTATGTTGTTGGCTTATGCTGTTTTTATATTGTGGTCCCTCAGGGCTCCCCCCTTTCTCCACAATCCTGCGACCTGCTGAACTGTGCAAAGATGGAAGTGTGACAGGCTTGTGTGTTCCTCTCAGACTGGTGTGTGTGATGTTGTGTTTTCTCCATCTAACCTTGCATGAAAGTGTACCGCTGTGTTTCATCTGCATCGTGTTCTTTGCTCCTCAAGAAAATTGTGCAGTGCAAGTGTGAGTCTCAGAATTGCAGCCCCAGCTGGGTGATGGTTTGGAGTAAGCATAGTGCTAAGATCAATCAATCAATCAATCAATCAAATTTTATTTGTATAGCACATTTCAGCAGCAAGGCATTTCAAGGTGCTTTACATAATTAAAAAACAAAATAAAAACAGCATGTGACATTGAATAAACAGTAAGAAAGAGAAAAACATCGAAGACATCAAAAACCCGCACTCTAACCCTAATTTAGCCATAAGCAACTCTAAACAGGTGAGTTTTAAGTTGAGATTTAAAGGCACCCAGTGTTTCAGCTGTTTTACAGTTTTCTGGAAGTTTGTTCCAAATTTGTAGTGCATAGAAACTGAATGCTGCTTCTCCTTGTCTGGTTCAAGACCCCAGTACACCACTGCTCTGTTCATATTTCAAACTGATTTTTCTTACTCAGCGACACACCCTCTGACAAACAGACTCTGGTTATTGGAAGCTCCAAAATGTCCAAAACATAGAATTAGGGACTCCAGGGACCATAGTCAATCAAATGCTACCTGAAACCGATGACTAAGGCTAAAAGTAAATACAGCAAGATTGTTATTCATGTTGTTTGACTGGTTACACCCAGTTACACCAGAGGTTAGAGGTTACTTAGTACATGAAGGCTGTTTTCTCAGAGTTAGGATTCTTTTAACAATTAAACATTAGTTCTGCTGCTCTCTAATCTACTGTGCGGAGCTCAAGTGCTGTGTATGAAAGTGTAGAAGAAACATGTTCCTGAAAATACCCAGATTCTTGTCAACCAATTGATCTGTAGCATTTTATGATGTGGTAAATACAGCAAGTCTTATGAATGAGGGGTCAGCCTTTTACAGTCTTTACAGTCAAAGCAACTACAGTCTGCTCCTTTTTCCTTTTTAAAAACAACCACACTGCTGTACGTATGCATATAAAACACTAATGTATTACTATAATAAATTAAATATTTACAATAAAAGGTTGATATCTATTGGTATCTTTACATGATAAGACATTTTTAAAGATGGGAAAGAAGACATTTTGTTTATACCCCTGATTGATAACATTTAAACACTAAAGTATGCGGCCTGTGAGTCAGATAGGTCAAGGTATGGATAATATTAATCATATTTAACAGCTTTACTCCATTTACACATTGAATACAAGACTAAGCGGTACAATAGATGCAGGTTTAGCGGGCTGCTTGATGAATCTGCTGACAGAAAACCAGATTGGGCCCTGAAAGAGCAGGATGTGACAGAATATGAACAGATGTCTTCATAGGTATCTAAACCTGTTTTTGTTTGTGTGTAAGATGTAAGAGAATGCAGGTTTTTTAAAACTCTGGAGGGTGGAGGGTTGGCTGAAACACAGCAGCACTTACATAAGACTCAAGGAGTTTCAGGAATTGAACCATGTGTACAGTCTGAAAGAGATGAGACTCAGCAGAGAGCTTTCCTTTTGTTTGGAGAAATGTGTGTGTGTGTGCTGGTGCATCCATGTGTGTGATTGAACTGCTGTAATAACATGAAGATGGAGGACAGTGAACAACAAGGTGGTACGTTACTGCATGTTGTCTGTGTTTTAGCATGACTTTCTGTTGTAATTTTTATTTGTGTGCATGTGTGAAGATGTTGGGTGGCTCTTTCTGTATAAAGTACTTTTCAGACTGACACGGTTTTACTTTGATGTGGTTTTTTGGAGCGTCGGATCAGTAGTCTTAGTTTTGTACTGGTCTTTGGATCAGCGGATGGATAGTTTTTTAGCATTTGGTTCTTTCAAATACAAAGTTTGTTGTATTGTTGGAAACAAGCATTAAAACATCACCTTGGCTTAATATAGAGTAACTGAATAAAGTGAAGGTGGTCTGTTCCAAAAACAAAAAGCTATGAGGGTTAACTTGAATTTCTTGCACTGCAAATATGTTGCGAAACAGGTACTGTCTTTGTTGTAGGAGCTGTGTCAAAGAATACACTTATTTTTATGATCTGACTGAAAATTTTGTTCAGATTTTGCATCTCAATTAAAGAAATGGTCCACTCTAACTGTCTGTCCTAAACTCCATCATCTTATGCTCCTAAAAGTCAAAGTTTCAAAAAGGCTGACTCCAGCAGTGAAGGAAAGAAAACTGTTTCTTACACCGTATCAAAATAGTGGGGTTTGTGTTTTCTCAAAGTTAAAGTGAACCCTTTGAATGTGAGTATTTGAATTAGGACGAGCTCATAATTATACAAAAAGATGTAATGGAGGGGAGCAACGTTGTCACTTCCTTCTTCAAAAAATCCTCATCCCCCTTTGAGTGAGAACAAGCATTTTTAACTTTTTTTAAACAATAGTTTTTATTTAATCATTTCAGTATTGTTTTAACGAGATGTGTCTGTAAAAGACTGATATCCAAAACAGGAATTTCTTTGATTTAATTTTGTCGTCCCCGTCCTCCTCAGGTCCAAATCATTGAAGGCTGTCTTTGCCCTTTGCTCCAGGCTGTGGAGGACAGTGGGTCTGCCAGGGCCAGCTGTTTTAACAGCTCTATACATAGCTAATAATGACCTCCACCTTCACACAACAAGAATAACACAGAGAAGAACTGAGACAAACCCAGTCAGAGCAGAACAGGGAGGACAGATCTGTCTCTGTCTCTTTATCCATTCATTGTACAGCAGTTATGGGTGATCCAGCAGCCTCAGCAGAGTCCACCACCCCCCTTGTTGTGACATTGATTCCTACAGCGATAGCAGGGGGACTGCAAGGTGAGGAAGTGGTCTAAGATCCACTGAGCAGGCAGCATGAAGGTCACTGTGGGGAACTGGTTGTTTGTAGACCAACGATCTTTAGAAGCTTCAGGTTTAATTTCAGTTCACAGCATTGCTCTCTTCTGGTTTTGTATTATAATATTGTTTGTTGGCAATCCATTAGTGCAGCATACAAATGTTAAATTATGGTATTTAAAAATAGAGTTGTTAAAGCTACTTGTAGCAAAGTATGAAATCAAACATAAATAGGTTATCCTGAACCATATCAAATGGTGCAATTTAAAAAAGCGTTTTCTACAGGTTTTTTTTTTTTCAGGTTTATTAAATGCTATTTTGAAATGTGGGTCCACACTCAATATACACAAAAAAGTTGGGTGAATTTGTTGAAAATCATGTCAAAGCTTGAGTCATATGACATTAAACTGTCCATAGTCTGAAGGTAAACAAATATGGTGGATTCTGGGAAAAGATGTTTCGGAGGAAATATGAGAGATTCTGCTTCTAAACGCCAAAGAAAAGAGAGAGATGGAGTAAGACAACTGTCAAGAAGAAATATCAGAGCTCAAGCAGGTCGGTGAAGCGCCGTAAAGACAAAGCTCGTCCTTCAAACACACACCGCTTTAGAGAAACCTCCTCTAGACCGCTAGGTTGAAATGATAAACTTATCTTTAACTGCATATTTTACTCAACAAATCTGAGCATAAATATGTATCAATACATCAAAACTTCTCTATCACAAACGGCTCTTTCATGGCTGTCGCCATTGCCACGGGCAACGGCATTATCTCAGCAGACTGCATTAGGCCCTACACAGGTACTTCTGTACAACTGCATTGTTTGTGTTTAAAACTGAACATAGCAACTTGAAGCCTCTTTAACACCTGTATTCTGTCTGCATTTTTACCAGCATGCATTGCAGGATATCTTCATTATTCCCAGAATAGCTTGTTGGGTTTGCTTAGTTGTTTTTGTTTCTGTTGCTTTTTGGTTCCTTTTTGTAGGAATATCTGTGTGATCACTGCTGATACAGCAGGTTCACATGTATCAGTTCAGACTAACTTTAAAAATTGAAACATTTCTTTTTACTTTCTGTTCTTGTGTACATTGTGCAGTCAGTCCATATGACACTTGATTAGTTCTTTAGTTTAAGCTCAAAAGCTAAACAAAATAAAAGCATACCATTCCTTGAAGGGATGCCTACACGGAGTACTCTCCAGTACTCCGTGTAGGCACTTCTAAATTTTGTGATCTTCAGCGTACCGTCACTTTTTGTAGTGTACTGCAACTTCTCATATACCTGCCAATACTCTGTGTCAGTGTCACCAACTACAAGCTACAGGCAAATCATATAAACTACATTACCCACAGGACATCGGTTGCAAACAGGAATGACTTGTTCTTCACTGCTTCTGATTGGACCTGGTGATCCATGACTCATGAGAAACAATGATTAGCCAAAAAAAGCCGATCAGAGGCGCAGCTAGACAACTACTGGGAATCTGATCCCCAGTTCTGAATCCTGTTATAAGTACAGTTTGTACACAAGAGAGGAGAATTGTTACCGTAAGGAAACCATAAATCTGTTTTGAATTTAAGGTTTGGCCAAACAAAATGTGATTAACATGTTTTGTGTGTGTGTGTGTGTGTGTGTATTTTCCTAGATATTTAATTTTAAAGTACTCACTGATTGGGGAAAAAAATAAAATGTACCTGAACCTGATGATGATTGCTGTCTTTACAGAAGGCGCCAAAGTCCAATCAGCCAGTAAGAATGGGAAGAAGACGGACTCTGGCTCCAGCAGCAGCAGCTTCTTTACCTGGTTCATCGTGCTGGCCCTTCTGGGGGTCTGGACTTCTGTAGCGATGGTCTACTTTGACTTGGTGGATTATCAAGGGGTCCTAGGTGGGTATTTGTTGGAACATGTCGGAACACACATGGGACTGCATGAACTTAAAGAGCTGATGTGTCTCTGGAAAGGTGTGGCAGTGTCTGCAGAGTGAATGTTAACCCATCACTAGAACTACTCTAACCTTATATTTAATTCTCAGCTGTGACTAACATGCTTGATTCTGCTTTGGCCCTTTGTCCTTTTTCTGCTTAGTCCAGTGGTTATCATAACTCGGGTAACAAATTGAAAAATAAAGGAGCTGCAGTTCAGCCAGCCAGATGAAGTAAATTAAAAAACAATTCATATTTGAATTAGTTCTGTCAGAGCAGCTGTAAAACGACTTATTTGCTGCTACTTGAAGGTCACAGAATCTTCACATGATGGTTTTACAGAACCCCCATGTAGTGACAATAGCTGGTTGGATAGATCCCATTTACACACTAACTCAGCTCTGTGACTACCTCTATCACTGCACGAGAGAACTGTTCACTGTTTTACTAATTTTTTTTTTTTAAATCTACTGAATCTGATTATATTCAGAGTTCCTATGCAGTCCTGAAAAGGATTAGTGTTTCCAGTACAAGCTAACAACCAACATTTTTAAAAGTTGCTCAAATGAGCAGGATATTTTTCACACTGAATTTGTATAAAAAAGCAAATATAGTCACTATGTTATCCACTTTTGGATAATTTAATAGTGGGTTTGCCAGCTTTCTGTAAAGTGAAATAGGGACTGCAGATCAGTCTTTGTTGTGAGATCCAACTGTTCATAATGTCATCAATAAATTGCATTGTTTTTAATCACTAATTAATCATTTAGGCCTATTTATGAAACTCAAAAAAAGAGAAGTTCAGATTTACATTCAAAGCTAATGAAAATCTGTAAAATGTGTTAGAAAAAACCATGGGAAAGAAAACAACAACTTTGAGGTTACACAGCTTTGCACATAAAATGCAAACATTTCAAAACCATTCATAAACTGATATCAGATCTTTTAAAGGAAGACATATTTAAGTCAGAAAATAGATTTTTAACCCTCATCCTGCTGAGCATGACTGTCACTTTTGAGAAGTGTCCTTGCACTAATCTGAGCTCTAATGTGATACATTCTTGCCTGTGTGGTATGTAGCTTTTAATCATTTAGGCCAAACGAGTCTGTTCTGTTGTGTTTTTATTCTTGCTTTTTTCCAATGTGTATGTTTTGTTTTTTTTGCATGCAGATAAGGCTAAAGGCATACAGATTAACCTGTCTGAGACCTTACAAGGTAAAATATCTTGGTTTTGTTCATCAGTGTTTTTGACATATCCCACACTCCCTCATATTTCATTCTTAGTGTCCTGCATTTACACAGGAAAAGCATATTTTTCTTTATGGGTCAAGTAGATTTTGTGGCTCTTAGTAAGCTGTATTTACTAGGAACAATGTTAAAAATGGCTTATTTAGATGGAACGGTTTCAGACCCCTGTTTTAAATCATGATCACTGTCAGAGCTTATGTCATGAAGAGCTGAGAACATGAAATATATGTCTGTTAACAATGGAAATGTGCAATAAATCACCTACTGGTTAACACAGAGTTGGAGAAACAAAAATGGACAGGATTAGAAACTGGTCTCTCATAGGGACAACTCAAATTTAGAGACAAAGTTGAAGAGGTTGAGATGGTTTGGGACCGAACATATTGGACAACAGATGTTTAACATGGTACTGCCAGGGGGGAGCAAAAGAGGAAGAGCATGGAAAAGGTACATGGATGTAGTGAAGGAGGACCTGCGGAGGGTTGGTGTGACACAGGCAGGAAGAAATCGAAACATATCATCCACTGTGGAGCGCTCTGAAGGAAGCACCTGAAAGGAGAAGACCTGGTTCACACAGAGCCTACTATTCAACAAATTCAGCATCTTCATTGACTTTATTCATTGCATTTGGACCTTCTAATAAAAAAAAAACAATTTATGTTCATATCATTCATATGGTTGAAGTGGGCTGGTCACAGGATCTTAGCTGGGAAATGAAAAGTCCAACTGTAAAGAAAGCAGAACCAGAAAACACAAGGCAGGCTGAGCTAAACAAGACAAACTGGATGGTGAAATCCTTTCTAACCCAAACACTTCCTGATGTCTTGATGACCACAAGTAAAGATCCAGCTTGGATCACATCTGGAGCTAACATAAAACAGAACATTTACCACTTCAGATATTTCTGCTGAAATGTTATGAAATTAAATTTTCTGTTATTTTCTAACCAGAATGTATTGATAAATTGTAGTAAATTAATTTGATGCATCAGCAGACTATTGCTGGAAATGTCATCATGGAGACAGAAGTTGATAAAAACCTGTAAAGAATCTACTAAACTGACTTCCCTTATTTAGATCCAGGTGTTTGGATGACATGTTTAACCTTCCCACCCTCTCTAATGTGACCTAAACCTGGACTTTATAGTTTGATGCTTTTATTAGGTCACTCCCTTCTAACTTGCATTGGACTGTAGATTACACTAACATACAAAGGTATCTGTGTGAATGTTGAGTTTCTCTCATAGAAATATACAAGTTCTTCACATCTTTGCGCTTTTTGAAATCTACTTTAGCATACTTGTTCTGTGTCCTTCATACTTTCATGATCTCTTTATATGCCTTTTTTGCCTTTTCATGTCTCCTTGTGCATAGTTTTCATCTCTTTAGTCTCCTTATGCATCTTTTTGCCTTTTTTATGGGCCCGTTTTGTCCTTTTGTCTTTTTATTTTCCTATAGTCTTTCTGTCCACCGATGCGTTGTATTTGTCTCCTTATGCGTCCTTTTTTGCTTTATCTTTTTTGTTTCCTTATGCATGCTCATTGTCTTTTTGCATTCTTTTTGTCTTTTACTGACTCCTTATTCTTTTTATATCTTTATTTTTTCTGTCTGTCCAACTCCTTTTGTCTCTTCTCAAATATTTCAACTAACATTGAAAGTTAAGCAAATACTCACCTCACTTTCACCTTATACAGCCAATTTCAGCTGTTATTCATCACTCAGCATTCACACTGCAGGACCAGGAAGATGTTTCTAGTTATTGTTGTCTTAATGGCCAGAGAACGAGTTAGAGCATTAAAAATGTGAATGTTTGTATCTAGATAAACAAATGAATCAAGTGAACTGGTTCATGCAGAATGAAACGGATCAAAGTATTTTTTTACCCTGTGAGATCAGAACTATGAGTCTTTCTGTTTTGCTCCCTTCTGTAGGTAAACTGGTGGCATACGATACAGATGGCGATGGGGATTTTGATGTGGAAGACGCTAAAGTGCTGCTAGGCAAGTAGATTTTAATCACATTTATAACCAACATTAGGGTTTGTTGTTCTGTTAAAGAGAGAAGAAACCGTACAACTGATACCAGAACACTAGGACTCTTTCTGCAGGGTTTTCCCCAGTGTGTTATAAGCCTGGCGGGACAGATTTTGCGCGCGCCAACAGTGACGCAATCGCGCTGTCCCCGCCCCTGCGCGAAGGCTCCGCGCGGTGTCATGTGATCGTGCATGTCCTAATGTTTTTAGGACGTGCACGAGGATTTCGGTGCTCTAGCAGAGCTGGTTCACCTGTATCAGCATTTCTATGATCCCTCTATGAGAGATCACAAAGATAATCAAACGGCTCAAAACTCACAGAAGGAGATTACTGCTGCGGCCGATACAAAGGAGTGTTTATAGACCACAGAGGTTAGTTGAGCTGAAATTCAGAGGGTGGCTTTACAAGACCGAATACAGTAAGCATGTTTTGTAGTGAAAATATTAATATGACTCGTGGTAATTTATCATTGTTTAACAGTAAAATGATGCTATTAAATTCAGCATTAGATGCTTTGTTTTGTTCCATGTAGTGATCCAACATGCAGCCTGTGCCACAAAAAACACAGTACAGTACAGCATCTGTCTGTTTTTCAGAGTTCTCTGTTGTTATTCATTGGCCTGGAAGTGAGACGTGTGTTGGTGCTTTGTTTGCACTTTTTCATTTATGTTCATTTATTTGTAAATGTGACTTAAATTAAGTGAAATCAATTAGTATTTGATTGCACCTGTCAACTTTAATCTTTTAATTTTCACTAAATCACGGTCGGCTGGCGATTCGCTGGCGATCAGCCACCTACCACCGAGCTTAGCCTCTTTTCAGGGCGAAACCCTGTTCTGCATATACTTTGACCACAAAATACAGAATTGTTTTTTTTGTTTGTTTGACTGTCAAACAGAACATTCACTTTTTACCTTGGTGACAACTGGATCTGTGCAAACAAGCAAACAGCTGAATTTCTAAAACTTTAGCTTTGTTAAAGTTTGATTTTTCTTTGTGAGTGTGTAAAACAATATCAAAGAAGAACTTGCGAGTCTCAGCTTTGTTCTCAAATGGAAAATCTCTATACTCACATCTCCCATGTCATTATTGCCTGCAGTTTAGCTGAAAGGCAAAAAGCAGACAATAAAGTTTTTGTTATTTTAAGGGAGAATTTTTTTTTAAATGTTTCTTGTTCTTAATTCAGTGATTGTTATGAATGGTTTCCTTTTTTTTTTTTAAGCCAACAGCTAACATTATGTGAACAGCCCCCACTTGGCACATACCCTATCAGACAAGTGAAAGGTAAAGAAAAGACAAAGCCAACAATGAGTGCGGTAGTTGATAGATTACAAAATAACTGTCATAATAAAGTAAGTAAATGAGTAAATATAAAAGGTAACAAAATGCATTACATACGTACATAATAGTTATTTGATTATTTATTTATTTCAGTGCTCCAAATGGTTTTGTAGGACTTCATCAGTTCTCACATTTTTTTTTTCCCAATGTTGTTTCAGTTCATCGAGGTTTGCAGAGATTGGTTTCTGCTCAGCTCTCCTAAGTCCCACATCATTTCAATCAAGCTAAAGTTCAGGACTTTGACTGGACCATTGTAGCACCTTGATTCTTTTCTTTTTGAGCTATTCTTTTGCAGATTAGCTGCTGTGTTTGGGATCATTGTCATGACCCAGTTTGGTCCAAGCTTCAGCTGTCAGACAATTGATCTCACATTTGAGTTGAGAAATCTTTGGTCTTTAGACAATCTGTCCTGATTGTCCTGTCATAAGACATAGATTTTTACTTGTCATTATGTTTCTAGAAGATAACATAATTGCAGTGTTACTCTCAGTATAAGTAAATAGGTAAAATAATAAAGTGTATATCTGTTGCAGAATTCTCAATCAGTCCTTAAGGTGCAGTGAATGGTTGTGAGTGTGACTGCAGGGGGGCAGAAGGGATGGAAGGAGGACAGATGGATTTCACAGCTCTTGGGAAAAAGCTGTTCTTTAGCCGCATGGTTGTGGTCTTTATGTACCTGTACCGTTTCCCAGACGGCAGCGGTACAAACAGTTTGTGTCCTGGATGGGTGGGATCAGCAGCAATATGACTGGCCTTCCTATGCAGTCTGCCAGGATGCTTTCAATCACGGCTCTATAGAAACTTTTGAGCAACAGAGAGGGGAGTCCAGCCCTCTTCAGTTTTCTTAGGAAGAAGAGTCTTTGTTGGGCTTTCCTCGTCAAAAAAGAGGTGTTCAGCGACCAGGGCAGGTCTGAAGTGATGTGGATAACCAGGAATTTGATGTTGTCCACGCACTCCACCACCTCCCCTTGAATGATACTAGGTGTGAGGTGTGTGCTCTGTCCTCCTGGACCTCCTGTAGTCCACTATGAGCTCATTGGTCTTACTGGTGTTGAGCCCCAGGTTGTTCAATGAACACCACTGAGACAGGTGCTGGATCTCCTCTTTGTAGAGGGTCTCATCATTGTTTGTTATCAGACCCACTATGGTGACATCATCTGTAAATCAGCCATCCACTCCTCTAACACTGTTAGAGGAGTGGATGGCTGCACAATCGTGGGTGAACAGTCTAAAGAGAATCGGACTAAGCACACAACCCTGTGGTGTCATGACCTTTAACCTGCTAACGAAGGCCTGTAGAGTCTAAAATGGAGCTAATTTCTGAGCGTTGCATGGTCTGACCTTAGGGGTGAATTTGTCCCCTCCTGGGAAGATTGGCAGCTGTTATAAATGTTTTCCACTTGTGTATAATCTTTTTATTTGTAAAATGATGGACTCCAAATGATTTCAAAATGACCTTTGACCCTTCTCTAAGGTCATTGCTGATGTCTTTGGCCCTTGGTGTTGTCTTAACACACACCTGTATGCTCCAGAGCAGCAAACTGACAGAACTGCTTTTCTAGAGCTTGTCCCAGTGATGATGATCAGTTCATCTGATCTGATCAGCAGCTCCTGGTTGGTAGAGGCAGCAAAGCTGGATACAGTTTTTGCACTATTAGCTTTTTTTTTTTTTTTTCTTTTTCTGTTTCATAAAAAAATGACACAGCAGAATCTGTTGGGTGTTTTGTTCACTCAAGGATAGATTTGAAAAATTTGGAACCTGGTAAAGACTGAATCATTTTATTATGTCCTGATACCTAAAACCCTAAAAGTGAAAGAAGATGGGCTTTCTTTTCTCATGGCTGTATATAGTCATGAAATGACCTGAAAGTAGTACAACCCTAATTCTGACAAAGTTGGGATGTTGTGTAGAATGTAATTCAAAACAGAATGCAATAATCTGCAAATCTCAGGAACCCATATTTTATTTACAGTGGAACACAGAAAAGATAATAAATGTTTAAACAAAGAAGAAAAGAAAAAAAAGGTAAGTTTGAACTTGATGGCAGTAGCACATCTGTAAAAGTTTTGACATAGTCAACAACAGGCTGTAAAAGTGCTATGGATACAAAACAGACAGAGGAGCATGTTACAACTAATTAGGTTAATCGGCAACAGGTCAGTAAGGGGACTGGATATAGGAAGAGCTTTTTAGAGAGACTGAATTTGTTATTATAAAGATGGGTAAATGTACACAAGTCAGAGAAAAACTGCATTTATAAATAGAACAATTTCAAAATAATGAAAAATTAGGAAAACCTTTACCATCCCATCATTCACAGTTCGTAATATCATCGAAAGATTTCAAGAATTTGGAGAACTCTCTGAGCTCAAAGGAAAGGGCTGAAAGTCAGTACTGGATGCCGTGATCTTCAGGCCCTCATGGGCCACTGCAGTAAAAACAGGTCTGATTCTGTTCTGGACATCACTGCATGGGCTCAGGAACACTTCAACAAATTATTGTCTGTAAATACAAATGCTGGTTAACGCTCTATCATGCAACAAAGAAGCCATATGTGAAAACCATCCAGAAACACTGCTTTTTTTCTCTGAACCAAAGTTAATTTAAAATGGACTGCGACAAAGTGGGAAACTATTCTGTGGTGACAAATCCACATTTGAAATTCTATTGAAAACCACAGACACCATGTCCTCTGTACTAAAAAGGAAAAGGACCGTCGGCCTGTTATCAGCGCACAGTTCAAAAGCCTGCCTCTCTGATGGTATGGGGGTGCATTATTGCCTCTGGCATGAGCGGTTCACACATCTGGAAAAGTGTCAATGCAGAAAAGTATATATACAGAGTGCAGAACAACATATGCTCCCATCCAGTTGACATCTTTCTTTAGGTAAGCCCTTACATTTATCACTAATACAATGTTAAACCGGAGACTGCATCCATTACAAATGCTGAGCTGGCCTGCTTCAGTCCAGACATCTCATCAGTTGAAAACATTTGACACATTGGAAAACAGAAGAATTCAGCAAAGACCCAAGACTGCATAACACCTAGAATCCTCCATCTGACCAGAATGGGACAACATTCCCTCCAAAACCTGCAGCAGCTGCTCTCCTCACTTCCTAGATGTTTACAGACTGTTGTTAAAAGAAGAGGGGATGATTCACAGAGGGAAGGAAACATAGACCTGGGACAACTTTAAAGAGTGCTGCTGGCAGAAAATGGACTTTATTAATCTTACTGACCATTGAAAGCTCAAATTATATTCACATATACCAGTTCACTGATCTGGAGCTAAGTAAGGATACTTTTGACATGTAGTGTGCAGAGCTGGGATTGAACCACCATCCTGCTGACTGGCAGATGAGCGCTCTTTGTCCCGTGCCACAGCTGTTCATTGTGTGTACTCTTTAATTGGATGAAGCAGATACTTAATTGAGCCCTTGTCAGTCCTGATCTTCTCTGAAGGTCTGTCCCTTAAGAATCATCATTACACCTAGTCTGAGGAAAATGCAGTCAGTGCACACTAGCTTTTCTCCTTTTTCCAACAAAACTTTGTCTGCTAACATGAAAATTAACTCTGACAAAACCTATTTTAAATGTGTTAAGTATTGACATTTTGTTGTGATATTTTAGAGAGCTGACATGTTGGAATTTGCTTTGCATCTATGTATAAATTCTACAGCTAACCTAACAAGGCCCAAAAGATGAACAGATGTGTATGTAAATAAAAATGAGCAAAATGGCACCTATCTGTGGCAGACGAGTTTGCGATGTGCTCCAGACACCAACTTTATTTCAGTATTATGTATGATAGAGAAACACTTTTACACCTTGTAAAAAGTTACCAAGGGCTCAATTCAGACCTTTTGGATTGTAACTCTCTTCTGAGTTCAGACCCCACCAACTCCAACAGACGGGCAATGACACCGCAGGGCTCGAGTAAACAAGACGGCAGACAAGCAGCGCACACGAGACAATAACATGGCAAAAGAGGAGGGCTACATGCTAGACTAAAGGCTAGAGCCACACGACTGCCACTACCCAGCTTCTTGTTAGCTAATGTCTGCTATCTTGAAAACAAAATGGATGAGCTGAGAGCAAGAAAGACATTGAAGTGCTGATGGTGAAGTGCAGGCCTTCTATCTGCTGAGGGTGTTCAGTGCTGTGTTTTTGCTGGCTGTGTACGTCCTGCCTTGGGCCAACCAGACCGTAGCGCTGGCACTGCTGAACAACATTATTGACAAACAGGAGACCAGACGCCATGTTGGTTGTTGCTCAGGATTTTAACCACTGCAAATGCAGTACTGTGCTCCTGCAGTTGTATCAATACATGAACTTTCCCAGGAAAAACGTCTGCAGCAACGTAAGGAACGCATACAAGGCTGCACCCCGTCAGTCCAACCACATCTGTGTTTCTTTATCCTGCTTACAGGTCGTTTCCCCTGTAGGTAAGTCTTAAAGTTGGAATGAAGAATCTGACATGGTGCTTCAGGACTGCTTTGGTGCTATGAACTGGGATGTCTTTAAGACTGCTGCTTTTAGTGAAGACTGTTCGGTGGATGTAGATAAATATGCTTTAGTGGTTACCAGCAGATGCATTGACAACAATGTCTTCACCAAGTGTTACAATATATCCCAATCAGAAACCATGAAAAAGCTGTGAGGTACAATCCATGCTGCATACCCGCTCCACTGCATTTGCCTCTCGTGATGCTGAGGGCTACAAAAAGGCCAGGTATGACTAAGAAAAGCCAAGAGGCAATACAGACTAAAGCTGGGTGGAGTCCTGATGCATGTGTCACCGACCTCCAGCAGAGAAGCAGCAGGGTCACAGCCAGCCACAATGATCTACCTGATTAGCTGAACATGTTCTACGCCTGCTTTGATGCCCTTACCACCAACCAACAGAGGCAGTCTCTACCAGCTGAGGCAGCACAGAGCTCTTCACTCACTGTGACTTTAACTGAGGTGTATAACGTTTTGTGCAGGATTAACTCTTGAAAAGCAGCTTGCCCTGACTACATCCCCACCTGTGCTCTGGGTGTCTGCTCTTCACAGCTGGCTGAGGTTCTTGGACTTAGTTCTCATGTGATATCACACTTCCAGACACTCCCCCTCTTGTCACCATTACAATAGGCAATAGCTTCAGCCACGGAAGAGTATACATTTTTTTCAATTGCAGACTATGTTTGACTGCAATTAGAATGATTGATTCATGTTTTATAAAGGATGTTGTCACCGTTCAGATTGTTCGGCAAAGTGTAGTTTTCACTACATTCCAAAAGTCAGGAAACTGAAGAAGCTCAAACTGAGGAGTTGAGTCTGGAATTTTGGAAGTAGATGATTATTGACCCGAGGAAGAGAAGAGACTCAACAGGGCTTAGACCTTCAAACTCCTGGGCACCCACATCAGTGAGGAGGTGAGACAAGAAGGAGCATGCTTATAACATAGAATATGTCAGATTATTTTTAACAATAATCATTTTTGTGTCAGTTATTGTTTTTGCCATCATTGGGAGCAAAAATTAAAATTGAGACTACAAATTTGATTAATTGCACAGCCCTACTTTGTAGAAACTGGTAATATGAAGGTTCCTCCTTCCAAACGATGTTGATTGGTTTTTCTTCCACATGAGGACATCGGTTTATTATGGTTAATCATGTAATAACAAAAGCAGCTTCCAACTAAAACGTTTGTAAACAAAACGTTGATCATTTGCTTCTTGTTTTACCTCCTTTTTTAATTTATGTTTAGTGAGTTTATGTGTTTTTGTTCCTTTCTATATAACCTTTCAATTCAAATTTCTTGTCTCAGAAAATGTATATCTTCTTCTGAAGTAGGTATTGGCATTTGATTTTGTGTTTTATGGTTGTATAAGAAAAAACTGTATGTCTTTAAAAAAATAAGTTGTTGAAACAAGATCAATATTTTTCACACAAAGTCTACAATGTCCACTTTTGGATTATTCACCACTGGGGTTAACAAGTTTTGTGAAATGAAATAAGGATCATAAAAACCATTCTTTGCTGTTCTGTTAGTAATGTTATCAATGAAATTGTAAAAAAATTCAATCATTTAGACCCATTTATGATTTACACAATAAGATAATATGTAAGATTCATATTTAAACCAAATTCTTTCTTGGAAAAAACATTTTGATATAAGATTTCTTATCAAAGAACAGAGCAGTATTTGATTAAAACAATATATCTTTTAGGAGATAGTTTTTATCCTTCATAAAACCCACCTGTTTAGAGTTGCTTATGGCTAAATTAGGGTTAGAGTGCGGGTTTTTGATGTCTTCGATGTTTTTCTCTTTCTTACTGTTTATTCATTGTCACATGCTGTTTTTATTTTGTTTTTTAATTATGTAAAGCACCTTGA
>NC_051449.1:25412260-25413582 GCF_001649575.2 Kryptolebias marmoratus
TATAACGTCCAATGGCACCCCAGTCATGGCAGCAAATGAGGTTGACATGCCCCTTGTAGAGTGGCATCTCACTCCTGCAGGCAGTGGGCGATCCTGCAATGCGTAAGCCTTAACAATTACATCCACAACCCAGTGTGAAAGTCTCTGCTTAGAAAGGGCCTGACCTTTCCGTGAGCCCGCGTAGCAGACAAAAAGCCCATTTGTCTTTCGAAAAGACGCAGTGGAATTGATATATGCCTCAAGTGCACGAACCGGGCACAGAGGTTCAGAGGGGCCACCAGTGTCAAAACGGGCAAGATGGAGCGGCTGGGTACTGCCTGACGCCAGTGACACCTTAGAGATAAATGCCACATCAGGCCACAGGGTGACACCTGAGCCATCAGGGTTCCATTGGCAGCAGGCCTCAGTTATTGATAGTGCCCGCAATTCCCCCACACGTTTGGCGGAAACCATCGCCAAAAGGAACGCTGTCTTCAGTGAGAGCCATTTGAGGTCTGCAGACGCCAAGGGCTCAAACGGGGACAACCGAAGGGCCTCAAGGACCAAAGAAAGGTCCCATGCTGGTGCCACGGGGCGGTTCGGTGGATACAAGCGCCGGGCACCCCTCAAGAACAGCGCAATGTCCTTATCTCGGCCCACTGAACAGCCATTCAGCCCAACATGCCAACAGGAAATGGCGGCTACATACACCTTCAAGGTAGACGGAGACCGTCCCCGATCCAGTAATGCTTGCAGGAAAGCCAGTATGTCAGAGACTGAACACTGTGCTGGGTCCTGCCCTTTACCACGGCACCAGGTCGCAAAGATCGCCCACTTCTTTGAATATGCTGTGCGTGTGGCTGGTGCCCATGCATTAGCCATCGTATGTCCTACTTTCCCACCGTAGTTTGAGAACGTGGACCCCGGCCTTGTAGGGGCCAAACCCAGAGCTGGAGTCTGTCCGGGTTGGGGTGGAGAATCCGGCCCCCCATCTGGGAAAGAAGATCCCTCCTGGAGGGGAGACTCATCGGAAGGCTGGAGCTGAGCTGTCGCAATAGAGGGAACCAAGTCCTCGCTGGCCAGAAGGAGGCCACCAAGAGGACCCTGTGACCCTCCTGACGAACCCTTAAGAGAGTTGGAAAAATTAGACTGAGTGGTGGAAACGCATAAAGGAGGGTCCGGGGCCAGTTGTGTGCCAGAGCATCGTGGCCCAGAGGGCTGGCATCGCCCACGGAGAACCAAAGGGGGCGGTGAACTGCATCCTTGGATGCGAAGAGGTCCACGTCTGCCCTGCCAAAGACCCTCCAGATGCGCTCCACCACCTCTGGGTGAAGCTTCCACTC
>NC_051449.1:25415873-25424322 GCF_001649575.2 Kryptolebias marmoratus
TTTGTGGACAACCTCTTAGTGTCGGTGTGTTTAGCTCGCTTAGCTGACACCGAAGGTGCCGCCGCAGCAGGCCGCTTCTGGCACGTTGCCTGTGCAGGTGGCAAGGGACTATGCTGCGCCACTCTTAACCAATCGGGAGGCTGCTCCAGCGCAGCTAACCGATCCAGTCGAACCGCGTGGGGCATGACTGTACAATTCGGGCAAGCATTGTCCGACAGTGCTTCTCTGAGGTGTTCCGCTCCAAGACAGGAGGGACACAAATCATGCCCATCGTCTGGCTGAAGCAGAGCCATACAAGACGAGCAACATAAATTACTCAGCATCATACTGCTGATCACAGCCAAAAGGGATGGCAAAGACGAACTCAGCGCAAGCAGAAACGCTACAGGTGAGTCAGATATTTACTTCAACAAACCAAAAATGAACTCCACGCGGGCAGAAAATGCTACCGGTGAATCAGGTATTTACTAAATGAACCAAAATGAACTCAGCGCGTGCAGAAACGCTACCGATGAGTCAGGTATCTTACTTCACAAACCAAAAATGAACTCCACGCGGGCAGAAAACGCTACCGGTGAGTCAGGTATTTTACTTCACAAACCAAAATTGAACTCCACGCGGGCAGAAAACGCTACCGGTGAGTCAGGTATTTTACTTCACAAACCAAAAATGAACTCCACGCGGGCAGAAAACGCTACCGGTGAGTCCTAACTTAAAGCGAACAGTAAACTACTGTCGTAGGAGAGAAAACACAAACTCACCAGTTGTCGCAGCAACAGCCACTGATTCGGTAAGCAGAACTCGCTCGTGCAGCCCCTGGAGGGCGAGACTCACCCGCAGCTCCGACCACGTATTGTCACGAGGCTACTAGCGACGAACGAGACGTATTGGAAAATACGGAGGTACAACAAACCTGCGCGCGAGAAGAACAAAGGGATTGAGTGCCGGTCATCACGTGACTATATAGAGTCACGTGGGTCACCGGCAGGTCACAGGTGACTTTGTCGTGATTAGTACTCGACCTGCGCATGCGCAAGAATGATCATTCAGTGCTTGAAGCACTGCCTCTGGCAGTCAGTAGGAATGAAATAGAACCCTGTTTTAGAACTGGTCTGAACTGGAAGCCTAAAACCCAGCTGAAATTGTTTTTCTTTTTTTGCTGTTTTTGTTTTATTGAAGGCTCTCTGCTCAATGTGAGAAAGCTGAAGTGACACATGCTATTTGTAATCCTTTTGAATAGTGTCTTGCTGTTGTTTATCAGGTGGATCTAGTGCTGATAGTCTGACTCTAGTTGTGGAAGAACCTGAGTAGTTCCCTTGCTGTTTAACCTACACTTTAAACTTCTCTTACCTTCTCCTCTTGTTTCCTCTCCTTCTCCTTCTCCTCCTCCTCCTTTGTTTTTTTACCCTCTTCAGTACATCTTTTGTTTTCTTCATTTGATTTCACTTTGCTTTATATGCCTTTTTGTGTGTTTCCCCACTTTTTGTCTTCACATCTACACATGTGGCTCCTGCACCCCCCCCTCCCCCCCCTCCCTCTTGTTTGCGTAGGCCTGACCAGTGAGGGCGATGGTCAGGGTGAAGTCGAGGTTTTGGATTGGTTAGAAGAAGTGGAAGAGGGTGGCTCTGATTGGTTAAACAGTTTCTTCACATTCCTGTATGGTCTGATAAACCCACTGGAACCCCGGGACGATGCAGCTGAGCGCGGTGCTTCAAGAGGAGTCACAAAGGCGCACGGGGAGGACGAGGATGAGGACGATGAGGATGAGGGAGCGGTCAGACAAAAAGAGGCCAAAGATGATGGGAGTCGGGGCCAAAGAATTGTCATAGTTGGCCTCCAGAACCAATAGCCTTAGGCTACCTGCAGCAACTTCATGTACTTGTTTTAAGCTGACAGGTCAGCTGTTGCACTGTTGTTATTTCTTCTCTGCAGGTTTCTTCATCTTTATCCAACTAGTGTCTTTAGAGGTAAATAACTTGACTCTAGCTGTGTATTGAGGGTCCAACATGTACCTGTCCCATTTCT
Organism: Kryptolebias marmoratus; assembly: GCF_001649575.2. NCBI lineage: Eukaryota > Metazoa > Chordata > Actinopteri > Cyprinodontiformes > Rivulidae > Kryptolebias > Kryptolebias marmoratus. The sequence continues at coordinate 25,417,899 of NC_051449.1, forward strand.
GTGACAAACCTCATTCTTGTATGGAACAAATCTTTTTGTGTTTCCTATATCAGCTCCACTGTGTCCTTGTGGAGAGGAGACTCAGGAACACTCCCCCGCCTTTAAGAATAGATTAATACATCTTCTGCACAGCCCTTCTATTAACAGCCAGCAACGTTGTCAACAACCTGAAGTTGGATGATGATGATACCTGCCCACTGTTTTTTACACCTACATGACATAAAAACAGATCAGAAGATAACTAGAGACTCTTGTACAGTAAAGATGAATTTGTACTTTTTTAACTCCTTTTAAATTCTGTCAAGTTCAATCTTCTTGGTGTTCTGTTGTCCAATTGGTGTGGTTATAAAATCTGTATTTGAACTAAAACAATGCATGAACATTTGTATAAATGAATGATTTCCATTAGAAACTGAACAAAACATCTGAATGTGCTTCTCTGTATCTTAGCCAGCACTGTGAAAGCATATTTTCTATATTTGTGATAATTCAGGGACACCATGAGTCCTTCCTGCACCTGTAAAATGCATGTTGGGAGGCAGGGAGACCGTGTTACCCTGACAGAGTGCTAAAGCTGGCACAATCATGATTGAGTCATTGTGACCTAAATCTAGCACCAAAAAGCTTTCCCACTTGCCACTTAAAGTGATAGTTCAATTGTTTTGAAATGGTTTTCTGTGTACTATTTAATACGTTACTCTTTGTTGAGAGTTACTGTAATGACATCAGTTTGGAGAAAGAGTTTATATCTGACAGGACTGCTGAACTACAGTAACTGTTAATTTGACTTTTAAGACAAATGTGGATTCCAGTCGTCTTGAAACAACTTCCATCTTCAAAATTTTACCGAGGTTTACACTAGGGCTGCACTGATACTGATATCAGTATCAGCAGCTATATTAGTCTGATACTATGCATGTTTACTTCTGGTACCACAGTACCGATACTACTTCACTTCTCAGTTGAGCAGTCAGGAGGTAGAGGAGGAGCGGGGTCAGCTGTGTGGAGGGATTTCAAAGTTAACAGTGGTGACAAAAGGAAAGCCCAAAAAGTTTTGCTCAGCTGCGAGGGGCAACAAAATTTAACACTTTCAACACAAACACTCTGATAATCATAAAAAAACAACATCACACAGAGTCCAGAGAGTTTGCTAAGAGCAGCAAGAAACATTTAGTCTGTCACTGAGAAGAAGAGGACCCTGGGAAGATAAAATAAGACATTTTTCAACTTTAAAAGATAAAGATTTTTCCATTTTAGCATTCTAATGAAAACATAAAAAATCCTATTAATATTTTGGTCCAAATATACACACAGAAGATGAGCAGAAGAATCAGGCTGTGAGCTCACAGTCGCCCCCTGCAGACAGAGTCAAGTTACTACATGTCTCACTCCTGGGTCTTTTAAATGTGGTTATAGTTCATCAAGATCAAATGTAAGAAACAGGCATTTGCACTATTTTTGGAAAAAAGAAATCTGACATGTAATGCAAGTGTCTACAAACATATTTGCAACAAAAGGTTTGACCAAAAAATGGGCAAATTCAGCCAGTTTGTTAGGAAAAGTGAAAAGGAATCACCGAAATCATCCACAGACTGCATTTACAACACAAATAAATAGTAACAAATATTATTTTGTCGTTTGTTTTTCTCATCACACCTCAACTCATATTAGTATTTGGTCTCGGTAAGTACTCAAATGTGAATACTTTTACTCAGTTTAAAAAAAAATTGTGGTATTGGTGCATCCCTAGTTCACAGAAATGCTATTAAACCTTTACATACCATTACAGGTTGCATGACACAATATTTCAGCAGAAATATTGCAAAATTCTTGCTTGGCATGAGCATAGACATGTATTAAAATCCTGGATCAAGTATTCCCCCTTCTCCTGTTGTTAGAGTTGAAGCCAGCATGATCCGGTTTATGGAAGCTGCCATGTTGTATTTTTGGAACCAGCGTCTGTGCACTAAGGATGTGGGATTTAAGTCCTGCCTATTCCCGGCGCACAGTCAGTGTTACACAAGCTTTCTTTAATGCATGAAATAACTGATTGCAGCTACACTTTTGAATCAACAAGAGTCAACACTTCAGAAAAAAATTCTAAAGTATGTTTTTTTAATTTTACTATCAGTAAAGTCTTGTTTGTTTATATGGAGAGTACTGGGGTCATCCTGAGGGAACGCTATACCGACTTTAACATGAACACTAATAATATAATAGGTGTTCATGGGCTTGATTCCTGGATGCCCTGGAAGTGCTACAGCTAGCTGCTGCTGCTGTTGCTATTATTGAAAAAAAATGTGATGTGAAGCTTACAACAGTGTAAAGGTTTATAAAACTGTTTGCATGAATTGTTGTGAAATTCTAAAGATTGAAGCCGTTTTAAGACGACAGAATCCATTTTGATTTTAGCTGCATTTGAACTAACCATTAGCTTGTCAGTTCTGTTGGATACAGAATCTATTTTCAGAACTAAGGTCATTCCAGAATCTGTCCACAACAGGTAAGATATTTGTTTTTATAACCTTTACAATGAAACTCATTTAAAATGGCCAAACTATTCCTTTAAGACTGTCTAAAAAGTTGCTTAGTCTCTAGCAGGCTTTGGCCATAAACAAAGGTTTGTCTTCTTGACATGGTTAAACGTTTAAGGGATAGTTCAGACTTTTTAAAGAAAAGTTTTATAGGAAGGGTTTTGGATCCATCTGTCTATATTTCTGTCTGTCTGAAAGATATCTGCTGTGGGTTAGATTTTCTTCAATTGTTTGGACAACACTAATTAGGAGTCCCAGAGCTCCAGGTTGGAGTAGATGCAGGTTTTCTGTTGTTCTGTTTGACTCTGTGACTATCTGCTCCTATCTCACACACCTGAAAGCAGCTGCAGGTGAATGTGACAAAGGGTGTGTCCTCTGTCAACGGATTTGCAATGAACCTGTTGGGAGTTTATGAATGCATGACTAACAACGGATTAGAAACAGGCTCTTCCTGCTGTAGGGTGGAGGAACTCTAGTACTTACTTCCACATGAAAGAGTTGAACTTATTACCCCTGATATTCCAAGCATGCTTGTTTTTTACATTTATAACAATAAAATTTGGGAAGAAAATACTGTACCTGATAAAAGCAACAAGCATTCATCTAGCTTTTACTTTAGATTGTTTTTAAATTTGCATTTGATCTTAGATAACCATCTTTTCAGAATAAAAGAGCTTTTCTTTATGGTAAAACTATACATTTTACCCTTTAGTTTTCCAGGGATCAGGATTTCAGTTTGCAGTCCCTGTGCTGCTGCGCAGTAGGTGGTAAATTTGAACTGGCAGAAATGCACACGGTCTAAAGTAATTGTTGGGTGATGATGTTTTTGTTTGCGTCTGTGAGTGCAATTTTGTGTGTCTGTTTGCGAAATGTCTCATGGAACACTGGACATACTTTTTTGAAACTTTGAGAAATAATTATTGATTTTATATTTATAACTCATTAACGTTTGGAGTCATTGCAACTCAAGATAGACTGACTTGGCAGCTACTTCGGGGGTTGAAAGAAGATTTTGCAAGATCTCACATTTTCACAAGACCATGATGTCATTTTTAAAGTTTGACCAAAATGACTATGACTGTTCATTCTCAATATAAGATTATGAGTCTAAAACTTTGACATGAAGGGCGCTGGACGAAATGCATTCATTCAAAGAATGCTAGACCTTTAAATAATTGAATAATTTCCCCCTGATGGTTTGTATTTGGGTTGATTAGGGAACATGGATAAAGGAAAATAACTCAGATGTTGCTTGTACAGCTGAGTGTTAATGTGTTGTCTCTGTAACATTAGATAAAACTGGAGAAGGGGCCCCGACAGGAGCTAAGAAAGGTATAGTTCTGCAGCTGCATGTATAAAGCCATGCCCTACTAATGTTTGGACCAATTTGACCTACTCACAAATCATTGTGGTCTTGGACTGAGACAAAACCTTGTTTATTCAATTAACTAGAACTTGCGTATTTGCTTTAAAAATAAGATGGAATTTAGAAAGTTTGTAACTATCTAGTTTAAACCTAGTTGTTTTCTTTACATGTAAACATATTAAGTGTAACTATGTCTACATTAATCGAGTGAAATGGTGTAGTGAGAGAGTGTGAAAGTTCTAATCCACCCTGTTTTTCTTTCAAGAAGTCAATTGTTTTGTATTGCCTAAACTAATCTTAAACATCTTTTAAAGCTTTTTTCTTTTGTTTTTTTACTAATTTTTACTCATCTTTAGTGAGTAATCCTGAACCTTACACCTAGCCTATCTTTGTATGGTATGCATACCATACAAAGATAGGCTATTTAATGGAGTCAGATAGGAACAATAAAAAGGTTTAAAGCAGCACGGTTTAAAAGCTTTGTACAGCAACGTAGCAGCACCTGAACTTTATTTACTTAAACAAAAAAAAATCTAGTACAGCCAGTATCTGACTGGGCTATGACTGGTGGTGAATAGCATTCATGAAGAAGTCTCCAAAACCAGGATATTTGCAGGGCTTCTCAATTTCCTCACTTGAGTCACAGAGGCTCACTATCTTATTGGTTGAATTTTACACATTTGAAATATTTGTGTGACAAATTTTCTTTACATATGCATTTGAACCGCCCCAGAGTTCACATCAACTGAGACCTAAGTTTTTAGGCAGACCAGAGTTTGCTTTTTTGGTCCGCATCAGAGTTTAATTGTGCATTTTCACCTCCCTAAACGAACTAGACTTTCTAGGCAAACAAACTAGAGTTCGATTAAAGCGGACTAATCAGGGCTGGTGTGAATGCACCTTAAATTATCTATCTGGGAGCTGTTGTCGAGGTGGGTGCAATGCGGGAGATTAGCAAGAAAATAAGGCATATGGCCAAGCTTTGCAAGCCTTACACACAAAAATAAACTGAGTTTTAAAAACTGGTCACACAAAACGTGACTGCATGACTTGGTAGTTGCAGACACCCCAAATTTAGTGAGACTGTAGCTGAAAATTATCCCATTTTCTTGAAGTTGTTTTGCAATTTTGAGTCACCATCCAGTCTCCAACAGTCACAGCCCAATGAAATGCAACCTTAAATACCTGACACAGGACCTGAAGGGTTGTTGCCAGGTTTTCAGCTAATAGCACTTTGGGCATGGCCTTGATGATGCATACATCTTGTAAAGAAAAAAATGTAAAGAAATGGTGATAAAGTGGTTCATAAGTTTTTCTCAGTGCTGACAACAAATTTAGTTCTAAAACCTGCATACCAGATTTCAGCTCGGTGTGACAGTCTGCTTGCTGTGAGTAGATCTTCTGCATTTACAGTATTAACTCTTTCCATATCTGCCTGTTGTGTCTGAGCATGGCCCAACACTTCATTATCATTATCAGTTTTGTTGACGATCCCATCTCAGAAACCTCTCCACCAATGGATGTTGGCCTGAAGCTTCGTGATGCTCTGAAACAGCAGCTGACCATTATTCATGAACGCATTGAGGCCAAGAAGATCGCCAAGCTGGCCCTTGCCGAAGTCAGGCAACTCTTGTCCAAAGAGAAGGAGAAGAAAGAGCAAGAGCTAGAGAGGAAAGCGATATCAGCTAAACTGAAGGAGAGCGTTTCCACTAGACTGAAGGAGGAGGAGGAGAAAATGGAAAAAGAAGAAATGGAGAAGGATCTGGAAAAACTCCAAAAGGATAAGACTAAACACAGTGAGAAGAAAAAGATAAAGAAAACTGAAGAAAACAAAGGAGGAGAGAAGAGATCACAAAGAAGTCTAAGAAAAGTGGAGGGGAATGAGTCCAAGAAGAGTAAGATTGAGCCTGGCAAAGAAAAATGGAAAAAAGGCAGGAGATCTGACAGAAGAGGCAGCAAATGAAGAAGAAAACCATCCCATTGGAAGTCAGTACTTCACTGACCTGTATAAATCAATTATTAAAACCAGGCTAAAAGTCGTATGATTAAAATATCAAATGTAATGTATACCTATTAGGGATGCCACAGTACATGTATCCATACCAAACCATCAGTGTTTGGCATGGGGACACTGAAACATTTTGTTTGAATCAGTCTGAGATGCAGCAGTGTCAAGAGGAAGCCACAGAGCTTCCTTCAGTCCTTCACAATAAGGGTGTCAAACATACACAAGTATTGTTGATCTCACAATACTCTCAAATAATTAGAATCTTATAGAAATAGTTGGCATTGTTATTGTTCTCTGGTTAAACTCAATCTGCAGCCTAAACCACTAGAAGTTATTTACAGATTGTGTACAGCTCCAGATGTACAGTGTGGTTAAAAAAAGAAAATATTCTTTCCATCCATCCATCCATCCATCCATCCATTCTCTTCCGCTTATCCGGGGTCGGGTCGCGGGGGCAGCAGCCTAAGCAGGGAGACCCAGACTTCCCTCTCCCCAGCCACTTGGGCCAGCTCCTCC
>NC_051449.1:25426913-25433888 GCF_001649575.2 Kryptolebias marmoratus
GTCAGGACCCGTCCCCCCACACGTAGGCGGAGGGAGGCTACCCTCTCGTTCACCGGGGTAAACCCCAACATACAGGCACCAAGATGGGGGGCAACAAGTATGCCCACTCCTGCTCGGCGCCTCTCACCGGGTTAGGGTTAAGGTAAGTTCTGCATTTCTTAATCCTAATTATTTTGAATCCTAGTTAAATGTGTTCATCTCAAAGAAGGTGGGAATATTTTTGAAAAACCATTCTGTCCAAACACATCAACTGAAGTCTGTTTTAGTACTGGATGGCATGCCCAAACGTAACATGGTACAACGTGCCAATATTATGTTGCCAGAATAAAGCTTCGCCAGCAAAACAACCACAACTCTGTAAAATCCAGGTTTTCTGTGAATGTTCTGAAATGGGAGCCTCACAGCAGAAGGACAATTTTCTAAAATAGAAAGGAAGGCTGGAGCTTTATTGTGCAGACAAAGGCAGACTGATGTTTCAACGCTACCATGACATCAGAGTCTTCATCACAGGACTGATGAAGACAGACATGCTGAAATGCCAGACTGCTTTTGTTTGCACAATAAAACCTAAAGCATTGCTTCAGTTGTCCTTTTCTATTTTAGAACTACAAACCCTTTTGAAGTGTTTAAAACCATACAGAAAGAGTGACATTTTGCACACACATCAGGTTTGTGTCTGTAATACACACACATATGAAAACTGTGTCAACAACATGTGATCATTTAATGTAGGACTAAAAGAGAAGACTGTTGTCGTCACCGAACGGAGCCACGAGGCTGCTGTGGAACCAGAAGCAACACCAGAAGGTAGCACACGTGTCGACATACTGTAGAAGCTTCTCTCCTTTTCAAAGCAGACAGGAAAACATGTTTGCAGCAGAAACAGAATGGCACTTCCTTGAGGTTTGTGATGTTCTGAGGATTCTGTAAATAAATTTCAAAACTAATAAAAATAAAATAGTCTTTAGTTCACAAAATCAAGTTTTTGACATCTTTTTAAAAGGGTCTGGAGGAATAGCTTTTCAGGATTTTTGAACGTCTTTAAACATTTTTATTTTCTTCACATTTTGGCACCTTTTTACACTCATTTTCAGTCCAGTTCCTGAGAAATGTGTTTGAGTCAGTCACTTAACTCTGACATTTAGATGCTTCCAAAATCAATGAATGAACCAGTGGTGAATCTACACACAAGAAACCAACTGTAAGTTGTATCTTTAACCTGTTTAAGACACACTTTGACAGACCAAACTACTTTACACCAGTAAAAGGATTTCTAAAGATCTAAAAGTCTCAGCATGTGCACAGTATTTTCTGAGAAAACCTGAAGAAACCAGTTACATGAAAGCATCAACGTATATTATACCTGGAGGTAGGACCAGAAGCCACAAAAGACCCCATAATGGCTGGCTGCAACACAATGCTAAGTCCCACACCTTCGTGTAAATTATTGGGACACTTTCCTGTCTAATAAATTAAAAAATCCTCAGATAATTTCTTTTACATGTTGATTTTCTTTTGTTCATGTAGTTCTACTATGCTGGCTAAATATCAAAGATAAAAGTAGTTGTGTCAAGAATATTGTTGAAATACCAAGATTAAAATCATAATGTTAGGAATTAGGTCAAAAATAAATATTGAAATGTCTAGAATAAAGCTATGATGTTGAGATTAAAGTCATAATGTCAAGAAAAGTTGTACTGTCAAGAATAACATTTTAATGTCAAGATTTATCATAATGATAAAATTAAAGTCACAATGTTGAGGATATTGTCAAAATGTCAAGGATAAAGTCAGTGTTGAAATTAAATCCTAATGCCAAGAGTAGAACAATTGTTGTATAGTTAAAAATAAAGCTGAAATGTCAAGATTAAAGTGATAACGTTGAGATTAATACCGTAAAACTGAGAAGAGTTAAACTGAGATTATTGTCAAAATGTTGAGATTTGAGTTGTAATGTTGAGAATAAAGTTGTATCAGAGCATCAATCCATCACAGTAAGAGTGTCGACCATACACATGTGATGTCTTCAAAATACTCTGAAAACATCTGAACTTTATAAAACTAGCTGACATCATTATTGTTCTATGTTAAACCTCATCCTGCAGCCTAAGCCACTAAAAATGATTCATAGGTTGTCTGCAGCTCCAGGCAGAAGTTCCTTTCCATTAAAACCTCTTCCAAATTATAAAGTCATAACAAATCATCTAACTATTGTAGGTCTTTGCACTAATTATGGTTTGGTTTTAAACTCCTTATTTTATCTTAAAATAATACCTTTTATTTCTGCCATTTTGGCTTTTTTCTGTAAAAATATTTTGACTTTATGCTCAGTATCTTGTCTTTAGTCTTAAAACTCTGGAAAACAAAATAATAATAATTTAGGTGCCCTTAATTAGCTGTAGTCCATCAGCTATTTATTCACTCGTTACATTTTCTTTTATAACATGACCTTTTGTCTTTAGCTATCGTCGAGCCTGACCCTGAGCCTGTGGACAATGTGATTGAGGACACTGCAGCACAATCACCAGGTGTGTAGTTATTTTTGGTGACATATCACCAGAAGAAAACTGATTCTGTAAGTGAAAACGAACATTTATTTCTTTATAATTGGAGTTTAGAGGTTTCGGATACAGAACATCCGTCCATCAATCCATTTTCTTGACTCACTTTTGCTTTTCCGGGTCGTGGAAGACTGGTGTCTGTCTCCAGCAGCCATTTTGTGAGACAATCGGGGGACACCTTGGACAGGTCACAAGTCCATCTCAGGGACACATAGAGACAAATGGGACAAACAACCATTCACGCTCTCATTCATACCTAGGGACAATTTAGAGTTACCAATTGACCCAACATGCATGTCAGTGGAAGGAAACCTGTAGAAACCCCACACATGCTCAGGGAGAAGAAAACTCCACACAAAAACACCCCCGGTGGGACGTGAACCTGCGAGGCAACAGTGCTAATCACAGCTTATAAGTCAAATGAAAATTATTGTGCAGTATTAGTGAAAAATATTAAATCTGGTTAATGTTCTATTCATAAGGCATCTGTAATGATTTTACATATAGTGGAGTTAGTATAAATGAAACCTGAAAAACTTGTTGTAATGAACATAAAGGGTGAGATGCGGATGCCAGAGATGTAAAAGAGTAGTGACCTGTCCTGGGTGTACCCCCCCTTTTCTTTGCTGATTTCTGAAAATCCCCACAACCCTGAACAGGACCAAGTGAATATAGAAAATAGATAAATGGATGGATTTGATTTTCAGACTTGTACACTTCCATCTGAATTGAAACAGTGAGGCCAGTTTCTTTCATTTTACTGTTAGCATAATCAATGTAATAAGACACACCTGGGCAACACAAACACACCTGAGTGAAGTTGGCCCCCACACCCTCTTCAAATCAGACGAAACTGGGGTCAAACGTTTGTGCTGCTTTGGCTTTGAAGATATTAATGAAAGGTTAAAGGTCAAAAGGTCAATCAGCCCCCCTACTTTTATAAAACCAAAGAAAATAGGTGTCGATGAACTCAGCTATGTTTGTGCTGGTTTGTGCAGCAAAAATGTTTGTTTGTGCCGCTATCATTTTAAAGATATAAATAGAAAAGTTTCCAGGGGTCATCAAAGGTCAATGAACATCTGTTCATGTTGGAACTGTGAATTTATTTCAAATTTTATGTGCTAAATATTATCATAAATAATTTATTTATAGCCTGGAAAAAATTCTTTTGGAAGTAGATCTTATTTAGAAAGCACATGTTTGGTTCTACTCTTATTTTTTGTATTTCAAAAGTACAGTTTGTCTAATAGCACCCTCTAGTGATCAGAAGCTAAGATACAGGTCACCGAGTTTGTTTTGGGAGGTGTTGTACCAACCTGTTCATTCTAAATAAGATCTAGTTCCAAAAGAATTTCTTCCAGGCTATAAATAAATTATTTATGATAATATTTAGCACATAAAATTTGAAATAAATTCACAGTTCCAACATGAACAGATGTTCATTGACCTTTGATGACCCCTGGAAACTTTTCTATTTATATCTTTAAAATGATAGCGGCACAAACGAACATTTTTGCTGCACAAACCAGCACAAACGTAGCTGAGTTGTTTTGACACCAATTTCGTCTGATTTGAAGAAGGTGGGGGGCCAACTTCACTCAGGTCAAAAACACCTGTCAGTCACATGGTCCTTTTGCTCACCTAAACATTTGGTGTTCCATTACAAATAATGCTTTTTGTTTCCAGGTGTAAACACTTGGAAATAAAAGCTTAAATGTTGCTCTCTCTCCATATGGCTTCCATAGAGGGAAGTGTATGTCCTTGTATTTATTTATAATAAAAGGAAAACAGTTAGTACAGCTCTCTGCTTCTCTGCTCCAGAGATTCAACCTGAAGTCGCTGCTGAGCACGAGGTGTTGGCATCTGAGCCTGAGCCAGAACCAGAGCCAGAACCAGAGACAGAACCAGAGCCAGAACCAGAACCAGAACCAGAACCAGAGCCAGAGCCTGTGGAGAATACGGAGGTTCGTACAGATCGGGGTTTTCATAATTTAATTCTCAGCAGATCTAATTTCAGTTCTGAGCTGTCACTTTGGGATGTTCTGGATTCAGAGATGCACCAGTACCACATCTTTGCAAACCAAGTAAAAGTACTTACATTTGAATAACTGCTGATACAGAGTACTGATACAAGTAATAATCAGTGATGTGTAGCCAGGGGAGGCATAGTGAGATATTTAAAAAAAGAAGGAATAAATATACATAATAGTTAAAAAGTAAATATTAAAATTTGTTTCATATATAATTTGTGTTACAAAAACAATTTTTGTGGAATTTGTTGCAAATAATGTTTATAGACACATGTATAATGTTGCATTTTCTACATAAGTGCTAATATATTGGACATGTCTTTCTACATTTTTCATTTTGTTGACCTGACATGAAACCACATTTGAAAGACCCAGAAGTTGGGCGTGCAGTAACCTGATTCGTCTGCAGGGGGCGCCTTTGAACTCACAACCTGATTCTCCTGCTGTTTTCCTGTGTGTTATTTAACCACAATTATCAAGAAGAATTAGATGGATCAAGATGGAAAGTAGATATTTTTGAAGTTTCATTTTTTCCCTCCAAATTGGACTTTTAATCAAAAACATGAAGTAATTTGCATCAAACTAAGAAGCATTCAGTTTTTGTTTTCACACCCAAACTTCTGAGGGAGGTAATTCCTGACCAGTAGAGGTCACACACCTTTTTGATTACCTCACATAAAAAGAATTATTAGAGCTTTGAAATGAATATATTATGCTTAAGACACAGTCAGACTCATGTAGAGCAGCCTCGCTCTCTTCCAACTGAAAAGGCTTTAAGCTGCACACTAAAACGAAAAACTAAACTTAATGTAGACTTTTATAAAGTGCCCTGAAAAATTTGTTAAAGTAATTGCATTGAAATTTTTCGGTATTAATTAATAACATATTTATGATTATGTTTGGTATATTTAAGAGTATATTTGGCCTATGCATCTTAAAGATTATAGGAATCACAAGTTAACCTGCAGTCTGAGAGTGAAGTGCTCTGTTAGGAAAATATTTAAATATAAATGTGTATTATTAAGACATAAACAATATACCGTATTTTCCGGACTATAAGGTGCACTTAAAAGCCTTTAGTTCTCTCAGAAAACGACAGTGCGTCTTATAATCCGGAGCGCCTTATATGTGAGAAGTCGTAATGTTTTAGTAAAACTTTGGTAAACTACAAAGCTGCTCTGCTATCAGCATTAAGGCTCAGTTATAGTCGCACAGGGCTCCATGCACGGTGCGTGGACCTGAGCGAGCGGTGTGGGCGTTTATACTTGATGCTTACGTCGGTGCAGTATTCTTCTGTGAGTTTTGAACCGTTTGATTATCTGTGATCTCTCATAGAGGGATCATATAAATGCTGATACAGGCAAACCAGCTCCACTAGAGCACCAAAATCCTCCATTTTGAATGCAGCGCGGCACGTACAGTCTGCGCAAAGTTACCAAAACTGGGAGGTGCAGACAATGTTCGGTGTGCTTTATACATGACACAAATTTGAAAATGGACCATTCATTGACAGTGTGTCTTATAATCCAGTGTGTAAAATACGGTATTTAACTTAAAGGAATAGTTCTTCATCTAGCTTTGAGTTGAGAATTTCCACAAAAAATTGGACGAAATATTTAATAGAATGTTGAAACACATAGTTGACATGTGGTTGGTGTCTGACACATTAGGTAACAGAGGAGGATCCAGAGGTTCTGGAGGAGGAGTTTCCTGCAGAAGAAGAGGGGCTTCCTGTTGGTGGGGAGGTGGCTGAGGAGGAGGTATGTTGTTCATTTTGTTGCAGTGATTTCATGAACAAAGTGTTTTAGCAAGGAGAATTTGTTTTCTGCAGGTGATTTCTTTTTTTTTTTTACCCTAATGCCGGATTTCAAAATAAGATGAACACAAAATCAGCTTAATGTTTTGCAGTTTGGAATTTTCCTCATTTACAAACAGCTCAACTATTTCTGTCTCATCAGCTCCCATTTACAGAAGGTTTTATGTTTGTAATACACCTTTAAATAAAATTTAAATTATAACCCCAACTCCATTTCATATTGGAATATAGTAAACATATGAAATGTTTCCACTTGAAAAATGTACCATTTTGGGGAAACAATAAGGTAATTTTGAACACGTTGTTCAGGTCCATGTTTCCCTCTGTGAAGCCTCTCCTCTTCTTTTAACAACAGTCTGTAAACATCCAGGAAGTGAGGAGAGCAGCTGCTGCAGGTTTAGGAGGGAATGTTGTCTCATTTATGTCTGATGGAGGACTCTTGCTGTTTAACCCTCTGGGGTCTAGGGTGAAACTGGACGTTTTTTGGACTATTTTAAATTTGCTTTATATTTCACCCTAAAAGTGGTTTAACCTGCCATGTTTGGAGTCATTTTTTTCAGCACAACCT
>NC_051449.1:25434680-25441088 GCF_001649575.2 Kryptolebias marmoratus
TTTCTCCCGGTTTTGGCGCTTCTCGCTCTAACTCGCTGAAAATATGACGATGATTTTTTAAAAAAATATATGTGTCGGGAATAATTTCTCATAACTCTGGTTTTCCTTGGTCTATCGAGATGATTTAAAAACTAGTGTAAAGCTTGAAGTCTGGACTTTCGACACAGATTAAAACGAAGTGTCTAAGAGGGCGGATCTTTCCCACTAGAGCGTTTTAAATCGGTCATGTGACTTGGACGCGCCGGCGCGTCCGTCGACTTTGAAGAGTTAACAGTCCTGGGTCCTTGCTGGATTGTTTTTTGTTTCTTTTGTTTTGTTCTTCTGCTGTTGTAATGAATGCTGTCTCTGCATTGATGGTTCACTTCCAGATGTGTACGCTGCCCATTCCAAAGACACTAATGCACCCCCATACAATCAGAGAGGCAGGCCTGTGAACTGTGCGCTGATAACAGGCTGGATGGTGTGTTCAGAACAGAATCAGACAGTTGTTAATGCAGTGGCCCCTAAGGACCCATTGTGAATGAAATATGGGTTTATTAGATTTGGTAATCCTTATATTTTGTTTTTATTTACATTTTACACAACATCCCAACTTTTTTAGAATTGAGTTCATCTTTCAATCTAGGAACTGCAAACTTCTTAAAGTTTTACTGCACCTGTTTTTGCTTTTGAAAGATCCTGGAATATTTATATGATTGAAATTTAACATAGTCTTAGTTGTCATGAAAGAATAAATAGTAAATTAATAAAAAGTTGTCCAGGTTTTAGGAATTTCTTCCTTTTTTTGAGTTCCTTTTATATTTTGTGAGTGGTTTTGTTCTCTTTTTGAAAGTGATAATTATTTTCTTCCATTTCTGACAATGAATCAGATGGCTCCTGCTGAAGATGAGCCAGCAGCTGAGGAAGCAGAAACAGTTGAGGAGATCGGTGAGACTTTAAAAGAGGAGAGCGTTGCTCCTCAAGAAGCTCCTGAAGAGCCAGCTGAAGAAGAAGATTCTCCGTTAGAGGAAGCTGAAGAGGAGGAGGCAGATGCAACCGCAGAAGAAGAAGTAGCTGTTGAGGAGGAAGAAACAGAGATCAGTGAGACTTTAAAAGAGAAGAACGCTGCTCCTCAAGAAACTGCTGAAGAAGAAGATGCTCCTGCAGAGGGAGCTGAAGAGGCAGATGCAGTAGCTGTGGAGGAGGAAGCAGCAGCAGCAGCAGAAGAAGAGGAGGAGCAGGAGGAGCAGGAGGAGCCAGGCCTCTCAGCTGAAGCTGCTGAAAATGAGGAATCAGCTGTAGACGGAGATGTGGACAACGTCGTAGAACCAGAGGAGCCTGATGAGCAGCTGGCTGTGGAGGAGGAAGGCCTGTCAGATGAACCTGCTGTAGAAGAAACAAGCCATGAGGAGCCATTTGAAGAGGAGGAGGCAGATGAAGCAGAAACTGAGGGAACTCCAGAAGAAGAAATGGAGGATCAAATAGAAGCAGGTGAAAAAACTAATGGGTTTCATCTTTGATCCTACTGTTAACTCAAAGACATTCCCCCCTTTTTTAAATTACATTTTATGTTTGAAACATAAATTAAAATAACAAATTACAGTCTAACAAATCACAACAGGTTGAATAAAAACAAAACCAAATAAAACAAAGCTCAGTTTATAGTAAATAACATTAGGATCTCTCAAACTACACTGTCCACACTGCAAGCAGGGTCCATGTAAAACTTATCATGTCCAAGATAAGTCAAATATATCTGCCAAACATTGAAAAATGTTCCAGGTTAGTATGTAAAATATTTGGAAAAATATTCTAGTGAAATCAAATTTTATACCATCCTTTAATGATGTTTTTTAAAAGCAACCCAGTTTAGCAGGCTACTTTTTTCTGGCAGCAAAGAAAAGAATGTTGTATATTGTAGTTTTTTACCTGTTGTATTAACAATGCATCTACTTGGGAGACTTAAAATCAAACAAATTAGATTTAATTACAAAATATTTTCCCTATTTCAGTCCAGTAATTTTGTACTACACCACAGGACCACAGACAGTAAGATAATGCACAAATTTCTGTTTTGCATTTAAACACAAAGGGGAGAGGAATTTAAATGTCTGCCTGCAACTTGAGGACATGTGTAATCTGTATAGTATCTTATGCTAAATTACTCTAGTACAAGTACAGTGAGATATTGTTTTAACATAGATCTACATTTCTTCCCAAGTTTCTTCCTCAGTATTCACTGATAGTAACTTAACTCTGAGTGTAATACTGGG
This sequence comes from Kryptolebias marmoratus, assembly GCF_001649575.2. NCBI lineage: Eukaryota > Metazoa > Chordata > Actinopteri > Cyprinodontiformes > Rivulidae > Kryptolebias > Kryptolebias marmoratus. The sequence goes on from NC_051449.1 coordinate 25,436,933, forward strand.
CGACATCTCACACTTTACACTGTAGAGTTAATTAATGGTCACTTTCCCTGTTTGTTGAAACAGTATCTTCTCAATAACAGATATATTCTCAATATCCTGATGCTCAACCAGGGGTTTAATCTTGACAATGTAATGCCTCAATTGTAAATATATATTAAAAATCACATTACGCTCGCCCTATTTTTCCATATGGGCAGTTCCACTTCATTTCAGGTCCTCTCCCAGAGGCCTGGCAGCTTGAGGGTTCAGTTCAGTTCTTAGCTGTTCCTAGGACTGCGCTCTTCTGGACAGACATCTCTGAGGTTGTTCCTGCTCTTTCAGCCCTCCTTCTTGCTGATGTTACAGTCACCTGGGACTGCTACATCCTCCATCACTGCTTTCTTCTGTAGCTTGTTGACCACCACAGTGTCCGGTTGGTTAGCCATCACCTGTTTGTCAGTCTGGGTCTGGAAGTCCCACAGTATCTTAGTTCTGCCATTCTCCATCAGCCTTAGTAGAGTCTCCTACTTTGACTGTGGGACTTCCAGTCCATACTCGGTACAGATGTTCCTGTACACTATTTAAGCCACTTATGACATTCCATGTATGCTTTGCCTGCCTTCATCTTACATCCCGTATTATTAGCTGGACTTCAAGGGGCATCTTTGCACAGCCTGTATCTTGGGTCCTTGTTAGGGTACAAATGCTTCTCCCGTATTGCTCAGTCTCATTTCTGAGCAATACTGGCAGTCTCTAGAGCCTCAGGTATGGTCAGGTTGCTGTGTTTTTGTGCTACTTTCTGACAGCTGGCTGATTTCTCTCCTTCTTAGATAAAATATGATGCTTTATTGTCATTGCAACTAGTACAAGGACATTATTTAGAGGCTGCTACTGAAATATCAGAAAATATCTTGTGCATCTCAACTTCAAATACAAGTAAAACACACACACACACAGGTATGAATATATTATATACTTAGGTTAATATCAAGTGACAGTAAAATAAGATGAGATAAATACTGCAGACAGAAGCCCATTAAAACTGTTGCTTTGTTGATTAATGCAACAAAGCATTGTCAATGACAATACTCTTTATTAATTTTAGGCTTGATCTTATAGCCAAGCATTTCACAGACCACTGTTGCTGTGCTGTATTCCAGCTCATTGGCTTTTGTAATGGTGCTAGCAGGGATACATAGCATCTCACATCTTCTAGCAGACTTTCAGAATTGTACTTTGTCAGTTAACCGTGGCATGGGTCTAGCATAGTCAGAGTTTTCACTCTTGGGTCAGCTGCCCTTGTATTCAGGGCTTCTCAATGGGGCTTGGTATCCATACTTGGATGGTGGAGATGATGGTATCTCCCCCCGACCTGTCGACCTGACTTCCCCTGGCTGTAGCATCGTTGTTGCACTTTGTCAGTCTCTTGGTGGGATAATAGATGTTTCTCTCATATGTTGGAACACTGGGTCCAAAGTTGTTTCTGGGTCAATCTGGATTTTGGGTATTGAAGTTACATAGGCTCCACTTCATTCCCATATAGCGTCTCTCTCTAGGCTTCCTCATATAGTGTTAAGTTAAGTTACCATCAGCTCATTAATACAATTTGTCAAATTTTGTTTTATAAGTGTCATCTCCTACTTTTTAAACAAGTTACATAAAAAAATCCAGACCACTGTAGATATAGCTGCCATAAATATACCAAATTTTTATTTCAAGAAATTACAAATGGTTCAAAAACGGATAGAGAAATTTTAAATTCTAAGTCTGGAAAAGTTTGGGATTTTAAATGACAAATGTGTAGGAACCCTGGAGATATGAGCTTTCCAGATATTGGCATTTTGTAGCAGTGATAAGTGAACTATTGGGACAAAATCCCGTTCAGAAGGGCCAATTCTGTGTTAGTACTCCTGTAACTTAAAGATGGGACCATTCTGCTCTGATTATTATTAGTGTTTGAGTTTTAGGATTGGATTGGGGTTAATGTTTGTTTTGAAACTGAGAAAACTGAATCATTTTTTCAGCCCTACTTCTGTTGAAAGTTATACATGTTTTGTCTTTTTCTCCCATTAAATCCCACACAAAGAAGAAGTGGCTCCATATGAAGCAGAAAAGGCTGAGGAAGGTGAGGATTCCCTCTGACCTTTGATTCATCTCTACTCAGTTATATGCTGTACGGTGGGTCTAATTTCTGCATGTGTGCTTCTTTACAGCAGAGCCAGAGATCCAGAGTCAGGATGAGCCCACAGGTAAATACTGTTTCAGCTGAACTCCTTCTATAGAGTGAACACTTGACAATGATGAAACACTGTTTCATTGAGTTAGGACAAAGTATATTTTTGAATACTTTTTAGTTTTTTTAGGAAGACAAGTGAATGATTAAATGGTTAAACTCTCTCAGCTAAGAGTATACATTAGCTTTATACTGGGGGTGGAAATCATAAGGAACCTATATGGAGCTTAATTCATGTCATAATGGGACAGCATACCGTCCCAATTTAAGAGCAGAATTTCTTATTTTCACACTCCGAATTCTGCTCGTCACACTGAAAGCATTCCTTCCTGCTTGAAAAGTTGCTGTTTTCCCTGAAAACTTTGTTTCTGCTCATTGATTAAACCTTGCATCGCTGTTGGTTTATTGCTTGACACAGATGTGCTTTTTTTTGTTGTTGAAAGCAACAGCCACATTTTGATTAAATAAGTTTTATCTATATAAAAATTACAAGTTACAGTGGTGGAAAAATACTTAGAAACTATTCTTTTAAGAAAAATCACACTAGAGAAAAACAAAAGATAAAACTTTCATTACTTGTACCTTGCTTACAACTACATCTTAAAGGCTCTAAATTTAAAATATGGACTCTAATATTTAATTTTCGGATGAAATAAAACATTCAACCTTGGTGAGAGACCCCCCCAACACAAACCACAAAACAAGCTACTGAAGACTACCCAACCAATTAAACAAATGAGCTTTTTATATATATATATATATACAAATATATTATCGTTATCTGTAAATGTTGTGGCAGATCAGTTCAGATCTCCTGTCATCTCTGTCAGCTGTGCACAAACCTCAGCTGATGGAGCAGCTTGTTGCAGCATCATTTTTCTTTTTTAATGGGGAGGGGACCCACAGGAGGAGCTGCAGAGGGATGTCTGGGTTTCCTTCTTTCCCTTTTGCCTTTAAGACCAGCCACAGATAAGTGGTAGAGAATGGATGGATGGATTATTTACTGCTTCATTAAAGTTTTGTTAAAACAATGAAGCCAATGTTTGTTAAGATTCCCAACTAACAGTGTTGCCTGCTGTGCGTTAGCCACCTGTACACTCATCCTCTGGTAAATAAACGATGCACAGTAGTGCTATAGCTAACTGGGTCAGGCAGTGATCGAGTTAATTCATTCATTCATCTCTCAGCTCAGATGAAATGAAACATTTTATGATAGACGTTGGCAAAGAGCCGAGCAGGAGCTGGCACTTTCAGCTGTGTTATCCAGGAAGGAATAATCTGCAAATTTCCAGCCAATCAGAGCCATTCCTCAGCTTCAGCTCTGTGTGAGAATGGAAGTTCCAGGAAGTTTCTACTGCTGCCTGTTTAAGAATGATTAAGTTAGACCCATTCTGATGATCATTCAAAATATGTTGTGTTTGATGAGGTTATAAAAACCAGGCGGCCTGGCTACTTCAGTGTCTTGGTGCTTCTCATCTTGTATCGAGGCTGTGTGGTTATCAGATAAATGGTTTTTTAAGGCATTTTTTCTCCAATTCCTAACTTTCAGTAATATTATGTAACATATGTTAAAAGTTGGCCACACGTATGTGTTTTTAGAGCGACAAAGCTGCCTGGAGCTGTTAAGTTTTGATAGCTCAGATCTGGATTTCTTCCTGGTTTAAAACTAAAGAAATCCCAAATAAAATTATTTCATAGTTGTATATGCTGTAATCAAATAATCAACAGGGATTACACAGTCCCACCCCACTCAAAACAGAAAAAAAAATTAAAAAAAGAAAGACAAATATACCTGCATGAATTGTTTTTTGTTGGACTGAGGGTTGATGATTAAAAAGATGACAGAGGAGAGATCACGTGGGTACGGACCAAGATGGACGCTTGAGGCTCTTCTCCGCTCCAGGCTAAAAATAATTTTACATCTACCTCCAGTTAAACTCGTTC
>NC_051449.1:25441188-25454690 GCF_001649575.2 Kryptolebias marmoratus
AAATAAAAAAAAAAAAAAAAAAAAGATGACAGATAATTTATTGGGTTCAGTTACACATTTTCCTGAGAACTGCATGGCAGAAAAGGCTAAATAACTCTACATATAAAAATTGCAAGTGAAACATATTTTTCAATATGTTTTGCATGTTTCCTGTGTCAGATTGGAATAAACACAAACCTGCATCCATTCATCCATTTTCTGCTGCTTATCTATGTTTGGGTCATTGAGGGAGCAGGTTTAAAAGGGAAACCCAGACCGCCCCCTCCCAATCAACACTCTCATCTCCTCAAGGGGAATCCCAAGGTATTCCCAGACCTGAGAGGCCATATAATCCCTCCAGGGACTTCTGGGTTTGATATCTGAACCACCTGAGCTGTATCCTTTCAATGAGGAAAAGTAGTGTTTTACTCTGAGCTCCACCCGGATGATGGAGCTCCTCAGCTTCTCTCTAAGGCTGAGCTCAGCCACCCTACAGAGGAAGCTCCTTTCAGCTGCTTGGATCCCAGATCTCATTCTTTTGATCATCATCTACACTTCATGACCACAGGTGAGCGTTGGAACGTGAATGGGCCAGTTTGCTTTTCAGCTCAGCTCCTTCTTCATCACGACAGACTTGGCTAATGTCCTCATTATTGCAGTGCAGATGAGGCCCCCATCTGTCAATAAACAACAAATACTTTCTTTTCACAATCACGTGCTCAGGGCATGTGGATACATATCACACCGTTGCTTTTCAGTGAAAGCAGACTCTACCTGCTGGGGACACTCAGGTCTTTTGGAGTACATGGGACACTCTTGACGATCTTTGACACAGTTGTGGAATCAACTATATTCTTTGTGGTGTTCTGCTGAATGAGCATCTTAATTGCTTAGATGAGCCCATCAGGGAGGCTAGCTCTGTCCTGGGATGGACCCTCGATCCAATACAGGTGGTGGGAGACAGGAGAAGTGTTGACAAACTGACATAACTTCTGGACAATGTCTCTCACCTGATGCAAGACATTATAACAGCACAGCCTTTAGATTGTATAACAACCAACACTGCTCCCAACAAACCAAATAAACTGTTTACCTTCCTGTTGTTCTTTGCACAGAGCTCCATATTCTTGCACAAATAAAAGCACAACTGTACAGTTCTACATTATCCCAATACACTTGCATATTTCTGTTGTCATTGTTTCAGTGAGCTGTAAGGGTACAACACATTTGTTTGCATTTGTACATGAAGCTCATACTTGTTTATGTAGACAATAATCAAGTTAAGAAACTTGTTTTAATTCTAAATCTTTTTCAAAAAATAGATTGATTGTCATTTGCAAAGCAATGCTGCCATCTCCTGGCAGTTTTCATGTATAGCCAGAATCAGCAACATCTGCACACATCTGCATGCTTTGTGGTTGCCTTATCCTTTCTTACATTGTTTTGCACCAATCATCCTGAGGGCAGCAGCATTTCAAGTTTTAAGTGTGAAGAGCAGAACTTAAGGTTAGAGCACCTTAGTTTTCAGATGGTACCCTCTCCCATTATGACATGAATTCAGCTCCAAGGACCTGACAATATAAACAGAACTATCCGTATATGAAATATGGAGAACTGTAGTATGGACATACCTGTTAACTGTTGAATTAAGGTGTTTCAGCATTGGACAATTTTATGCTTCCAACTTTGTGGCAACACCTTGGGGACGGCTCGTTTCTGTTTCAACATAACTGCCCTGATGCACAAAGCAAGAACTATGAAGAGCTGGTTTGAGGTGTTGAAGAACTTGACAGGCCCGCACTAAGTCCTTACCTTCATTGAACTTTTTTTTTTTAACGAAGCGCACACATTCTCTGCTGGAGGAGTTCATTTTTATTGTTTAACTTTATATTTGTTGTTTCATACTTTGTAAGACAGAAACACTGGACCTGTAAGTACAGTTATACTGGTTTGTTTCCCTTCCCACCACTGTGGTTATTGTTCAAATAAATGTTTTCTGAACATACACTACTCTTTCTTTCTGTTAGAAGTTTGAGTGAATAAATCAGCGCTGCACTTGGTAGCACTCGGGGGAGGGGAGGGGGTGTGTGTAGGCAAAAAAATAAATAAATTTAAAAATCCCTCTTAAAAAAATGATTGTCTAATTTCTCAGCCTATTGTCGATGGTGGATAAGTTTGTCCAATCGCCCAACCTTAAACGGTATAATCCTTGATTTTGCACTCCCAGTTTATCACATAAGGCTCAAGACACCTCAGGCTGGGATGTAGACACCTTCTGGCCGCCTTGGTGTGATTTCACAATGGAATGAAGCGACAAGGGGGGGTGAAGCCAACCCATCCCTGCTGCTCCTTACGCTGGGAAGTAAAGTGGTAACAGAGCCAAAACTATCTACCTACCTATCATGCACCCATGCTGAGGGTGCTCAAAGGGACTGAGGTCGGGGCTTTGTGAGCACACAAGAAACAGAGAAACCAGATTTGATACTTTTAGCTTTTTGCACTGGGGCATAGAAAAGGGATTTCCCCAAAGTGATGCCACAACATTGAAAGCATCAAAATGTTCTGATATGCTGAATCATTAAGATGTCCATCATTGGAGATCAGGAGCTGAGCCCAAACCCTGCCTGAAACAGGTGTGTCTGAACACTTTAGTGCACATGCTGAATCTCAGTACATGTATCTGTTATTACTAGGTTCTGATTTTTGAAGTGATTGTATTTTTGTGCACAGGGGTAAATTATGTGCAGTAATAAGATCTTTGGGTAGAAATAACTGAAATGAGTTCTGAAAGAACCTGTTTCCCACAGAAACGTAGAAGCAGCAGCAGCACTCCCTGTGCTGATGGAGCAGAGACCTACAGACGGATCAGCACCATCTGAGCACGCTCAGCTCTCCAAATCCAGGGAAACCATTGAGTCGTCATGACAACATCCTCTCTTCTGTTGTTCAGTCCTCCTGTAAAATGTTTTAGTGAAAAGGAATCTTTCAGTGATACCGTAGTCTCTTATCTGAACCTTCTTTGTTTCCTCACTGTGAGCAGAGTGTTGTACTTCAGTGTGTCTGTTTGCTGTACTTATTTTAAATTCTCTCTGTTGTACTGTTTGGGTTTTCAGAGGCTGGGACAAGAAGAACCTAACTGAACATGTTCATTGTCAGCAGGTTTGTCCTGGTCTCAGCAGGGTGGAGGAATGGCAGAGGCAACAAATACTCTTTATCTTCATTAAGTCAAATCCAGTCTGTTCTAATGTTAGAGATCTTAAAGAAGGTCACTTCTGTCAATTCTATGCAAAGATGTCACCACTCGGCTTGATTGGGCTGTGGAACATCCTCGTGTCTGAGGGCTGCTGCTGCACTCAAACACAATGGTGTGTGTGTGTGTAAGACTTTTTTTTTTCAATCAGGTCCTTCTGTAAAATATTTAGATGTACAGTTCTAGAGTTTTGACCTCCTTTTTTTCCTTTCTGTGTGCTTTGTTGTGGTCTTTATTTTAATTTTTATTAATATATGATTAGAAGAGCACGGGATGGAGCTTCAGCTCTGAGTTTGAACTCTGATATAAAGAGGGTCACTGTGAACATACAGACTTTTTTCTCCCCAACATGCCAGCTGTAGGTTCAGGGTCCATTGGGTCAGAGCTGGTTCCTTTCAGGGAGAACTTCACTGCCTCATTGTTTATTTCCTAAAGAATTTTATGTCGGCACTATTTAGCATCATTCCCTTGGAAAAGAATCAAAAAGTCAGCTGACAGAATTCCACATGAAATCAAACCTTCATCTTTTTCCTTGTGTATTGGACCAGGGTCTCAGAACCTGTGTAGAACCCAGTCCTTGTGGTTTCTGGAGCTTTTTAGTGTTTAATCCTTCAGGATGTGATGTAAGACATCCCAGGTGTTTGCAGTAAGTTTTTTTTTTTTTTTCAGAAAGTCTTATTTTATTGTCCTTTAACACCAGCTAGTCTTCTTCTTTACTCTTTGTATGTCGCTGTGAACCATTTTTAATCTTTAGTCAAACAGAGAGTCTAGATTTTTAAAATGAACATTTATAAAAAAAAACAAAAAAAAAGGACTTGGGAGAAAAGGGATGAATTTTAATTTTCAGAAAATGCTGTAAGCAGCTTTTTTATGAAGCCATAAAGTGATGTGCAGATCGAAGGGTTGTGCCACTTCAGGATAAACTTTTACTTTAATAAAACAAAAGAAGAGAAAAAAGTCCAGTGATAGTAACCAGAGCACACTGCAGCGTCTGCATCAGCAGGCTGTCCACCTGTCACACAGGCTCAGAGGGGACAGCAGACAATAATGTTACACCCAAGCCTGTCAGAACATCTGACAAGTGAAGAAATGATGCTGGATTGTTTGTATTTTGGACTTTTGGGATGTCAGAGTTTTCTATTCAAACTGATCTGGAAGCTGCAATAAAAGTTTTGAAACATCACAAAGTATCCAGTTATTTTATTATTGCCTGCCGCCTTAAGGCAAAAGGTGTGTGATGATGTTTTTGTCTGTCTTTCTGTTAGCAAAATATCTCATGATATTTAATAAAACTCTCAGAAAGTAATCTTAGAATGTCCATCTACAATGGATTAACTTTTGGAGCCACATCCACTCAAAAGGGCCACCACAGCTATAGCTTGGTCAATTTTACAGATATTAAGCTAAACAAACAAAAATACTTTGCTCATCTATTACTTGAGACAGCTATCTAAGACGAGACAAGGACGTTAAAATCCAAAGAGACAAAAAGTCTCCCACACTGTCCACATTTACTGTTGTGATATCAAATCAAAAAAATCAAATCAAATTTTATTTGTATAGCACATTTCAGCAGCAAGGCATTTCAAGGTGCTTTACATAATTAAAAAACAAAATAAAAACAGCATGTGACAATGAATAAACAGTAAGAAAGAGAAAAAAACATCGAAGACATCAAAAACCTGCACTCTAACCCTAATTTAGCCATAAGCAACTCTAAACAGGTGGGTTTTAAGTTGAGATTTAAAGACACCCAGTGTTTCAGCTGTTTTACAGTTTTCTGGAAGTCCTTGCCATCATCAGACAAACAATTTCAAGAATTACAAACATTGTCTTAAATAGGAAATTCTTTTGATTGTCCAACCAATCGCTTACAATTGTCACAAATGACATAAAATGATACAAACCATTCACATAACACAAATAAAGAACCCGAGTGAAGGCGAAAGCTGTGTAGTTCATGAATAGCGTTCATATTTTTTGTGAGTTTTAAAGTTAACAAGTTTTTTTTGTTCTTTTTACCAGAGGAACTTTGACTCAACTCAAAATTGTACATTTAATGCCAATCAGCTAGACTGAATGGCTGCTGCTGCTTCATGCAGAAAAAAAGTTGTGATTTTCTCCTGGAGGACAGACCTGTCTGTTGCATGTATGCACCAGCAACATTAGGATAGTACACTATGGCAGTCAAAAAAGGCCAAAATTCACCACTCATATAACCCATCTAATTCAAAAGTGGTTGTGAAATGAAGTTTGGAGTGTTGAATAAAGTGACATTCAATAACCAGCCAAAATGTTCTTTAAATAGCTTCAGACCTGTCAGATTTGATGCCATTTAAATCAGAGTTTTCTTAAGTCAGTGGTCTCCAATCCTGGTCCTCAGGGCCACTATCCTGCATGTTTTCATTGTTTCTCTGCTCCAACACACCTGATTTGAATCAGTGGGTGATTAACAGGCTTCTGCAGAACATGAAGAGGTCATTTAAGCACTGAATCAGGTGTGTTGGAGCAGGAAACAGGTAAAATGTGTAGGATAGTGGCCCTCGAGGACCAGGATTACCCATCCCTGTCCTAAGTTATGCATGGCCCTGCCTATAGTTCTCTCATCTATTTAATTTAAACTATATTCTCCTAATCAGAGAAGAACACAGACCACTGTAATTTGTAACCCAATTCACATTCTAGGATTATTAAAGAAATAATCCAAGCTGGAGTTAATTCTTAAACTAGATTCGTCTACTAAAGGAAGTGGCAAATTGTAAAACACAGACTACCAGATGGTGCAAAATCAGTGAATTGTATTAATATTTACAAAATATACAAGTTGATCAACAATTATTAAAGTCCAGAATGGTTCCCTAATCCATGGAATCCAACAGTTCTTGGTGATGTTGAAAGGAACAACAAAAATTAAATCCAATTCTTTCTGAAGCGACCAGTCCAGAGTGAAGATTTTATGGCCTGATGTCCTCAACCAAATCAGAAGAGCTTTCTTCGATGCCAGAAGTTGTTGTGTTTTTTTTCCGGATCCGCTAGTGGGTTAGCTCGCCAGTCTGGTCACATAATACCAGACAATCCATGATTTATCCTGTAGTACACTTCTTGGACTAGGAATCTGCAACACACCTGGCCAGTTCCCTCGTGACAAACCGTGATCGTAACGTTTAGCCGAATGTTCACATGTCTGCACGTCAGGGTCCGACAGCGTCTGCTGCCTAAGGTGCGATTAGTAGCCATATAAGCCATAGCTGTCAATTTAGGACGCTGACGTGCAGCTGTCACATGACGTCAAAACAGTTTTGTGTTAAATGAATTAAGGAAAGGAGGCTTTAAATTAAATTTTTAAATAAAATAATTAAAATTAAATCTAACAAAATAGAAAATAAAGTAAATGAATTGAATCTAATATAGAAAAATTATCCTGGTTACAAATTCATCACAGAGTAACTGTATTTAAAGAGATTGCATAATTTAACATACTTGACCTATTCTGTAGCACTCATTGTCCCTGTCTTTGCTTCTGCACTAATCACATTATGCATTTTGATGATTTCACAGCTTAATAATGCAAGAGAGACCCTAACTTGAGATCATTGCGATCATTGAGCTCTTCAACAGAGTAACATTGTGTATGCTGTTAAGTGCCAGGAGGACTGTTATCAGTTAAAAAATAAATAAATAAAATAAAGTAGCCACTGGCCAAAAGGATGGCGCAGCTTAGAAGAGCAACATCATAAGACCAGGACTCTATGGTTTACCTCAAACTGTAGGCCAGCGGTTTTATAAGAATAAACAAAAGCTGACAGGGCAGCAAAACAAGATACAAGAAAACTAAGGTACAAAAAGAAACAACATAGAAAAACAACACAAGAAAGAGAATAAAATAGCAAAGAAGAAAAAAAAAAAAAACAAGTACCCCCCCCCCCCCCACACACACACACACACATACATATATATATATATAAAATCATATATAATCATGTATAATAATGAAATCCTTAGTACCAATTACTGACCCATGAGGGTTCTAGTTGTGAAGTTTGACCTTCTTATGTTATGCGGTTGCTGAGTTATAGCATGCACAAATTTTGACCTCATTAGCTTTGGTGGCCATCTTGACTTTTTTTATTTAGCATTCAGTATGCAATGGGTCTCTGTCTCAGCTACTACAACACTAAATTTCAGCTCCATATGACTGAGTTGAAGCTGAAAGAAACTTTAAGGAGTACAAAATGGCCAAAATGAGCAGAATTAGCATTAGCAAGGAATAAGTAGCATTAGCAGGGATGACTTAGTAAAACCTATAGCTGTGTCCCAATTCAGCGGCCGTATCCTTCGAAGGACCTGGCCTACATCGACCAGGTAGACCATAAGTCAGCGGTTGTGAATTGGGACGGTCTCGCCTTCAGCTTTACCTCAGCATATGTCCTGTCGCCTAGCAACCGTGACAGTGCTCAACCGAAGAAAGAATGGAGATCAAAATTTTGTGAAGTTTTTTACTACTTTTTTAATTCTAGAGGAAATACAGGGACTGTATCATCATTGCTGGCATGTTTTACATCTTCTGTACCTTCATGCCACAGAGGCAGTCCATTGCGCCCGTGAAAAAGTGATTGTTCTAATTCTGAAGCCTAAAAAATCCTTTGTGCTTCTCCTTGGTCCATAAAAAAAGAGAAAAAATAGCTTAGCGTCAATAGTTGAAGAACTACGGGACCCACTGATCTCTGACAAAAAAAAAAAATACAAAACAATATCTACACAAATGACAAAAGCCTATCATCATAACTGCTTTAGGGTTTTAATTTTTGTAATCCCAGATTTTAACATACTTACATTTAAAAGTGTACGCCATCCTCCTCCATCTCTCTCTTTGTCTGCCATTGTGTATAGAATTTAACATTATACCCGCAATGCATTTTGGAATAGGGTGGGCTGACATGGGTACACTAGAGCCATCCTTCAAATCATGGGAAAGGAAGATACATTTGTGGGCCACATTTGAAGGAGTCTTCGAATTGGGACAGATTTCAGTGTGTCGCTCTGACGTAATCGACCTTCAAATCCGGCCCTTGAAGGATGCGGCTGCTGAATTGGGACACAGGTTATGAACTGTCTGGCCAAAAAAAAAAATTACTGCATGGGCAAGGATAGTGGGGACCAATCATCTTCGAAGACTCGATGCTTCAGCGAAGAACTGCTTTCTGTGACTGCCTTAAGAACCCTGGGACTGGATGATGAGAACCTGCTGCAGCTGTGAGTAATTAGGAGGCCGGCCCATGAGACGATCCGAGGGAGCAGAAACAGGTAGCAATGGCAGATTGCCACACCTGCGAGAGGGGCTGGGATCTTCGGGGAAGAGGATCGGAGAACCTAAACGTTTGGTGAAATCAAATCGAAGAAAAACAACAGTAGAACTCCGGCCTACGTTTAATAGTGAAAGTAAGAGCATTTCCACATGCACAGTTCAAAGGGAACTCAAGGGATTGGGACTGAACAGCTGTATAGCCTTAAGAAAACCACTAATCAGTGAGCCTAACCAGAAAAAAAGGCTTCAATTTGCTGCGGAGCATAAAGATTGGACTCTGGAGCAATGGAAGAAGGTCATGTGGTCTGATGAGTCCAGATTGATCCTGTTCCAGAGTGATGGGCTCATCAGGGTAAGAAGAGAGGCAGGTGAAGTGTTGCCTACTGTCCAAGCCTGTGGGGGCAGTGCTATGATCTGGGGTTGCTGCAGTTGGTCAGGTCCAGGTTCAACAACAGTATGTGCTCAAAGAATGAGGTCAGCTGACTACCTGAATATACTGAATGACCATGATCATGTATAAAGCGTGTGTACGCACAAAAAATGTGCGGCAACATATTTTGTATAGGTATTAAATGGTCTAAGTATAGCATGATTAAAGTGGTTCTTTACATCTACATTATCATACATTCCAAACATGTCTGATTCCCCTTTATATACTGGCAAGATATCCTGCATCACTGTAGCAACTCTTTCTTCATGTGGAGTCAACTCTGGTAACCCTGGGCCGCCACCTGTTGCTGAAACACTCTGGAGATGTGCAGCAACCTTCTTCTTGACATCCACCTTAATGTCAGACCATTTCTTTTTAATTTCAGCCAGTGATCTCAATTCTGCCCCTGCTGTGTTGACAGCATTTGCCACTGTCTGCCACTCCACTTGTTTCATTTTATTACTAATTCTAGAGTGACTTCCAAATATATATTTTTTTTATTACCTCAACCTCTGACATCAAGACCTCTATTTCGCACTTTGTGAAATTCTTCTTCATCTTTCTCAGTGCCTTCGCCATGGTAACTTGGACATAGGATGGAAGCCTGCGTTGTATTTATACTAATTTGCATATTTATTTATTGGTGGCGACAGGGCGGTCCGCAGGGCACCAGCAATTGTGCTCCATTTCCTGCAAATTGGAATATATAAAGGAAAGGTGCACAGGCATGTGCGTGCGCACGATTTTATACATCTGATTTATTTTGTGACATGCACTTTTCTAAATATGTACGTACACCAATTTTTAGTGTGAAAGCTGCGCACTCTTTTATAAGTGAGGCCCCAGGTTATTTCATCAATGGAGTTTTTCTTCCCTGATGCCACAGGCATATTCCAAGATGACAATCTTGACAAATGACAAATGACAAATTCATCGGGCTTGAATTGTGAAAGAGTGGTTCAGGGAGCATGAGACATCATTTTCACACATGGATTGGCACCACAGAGTCCAGACCTTATCCCATTGAGAATCTTTGGGACGTGCTGGAGAAGGTCAGACTCTACCATCATCAATGCAAGAACTTGGTGAAATATTAATGCACCACTGGATGGAAATAAATCTTGTAACATTGCAGAAGTTTATCGAAACAATGCCACAACAAATTTGTTCTGTAATCAAAGCTAAAGGCGGTCCAATGAAATATTAGTGTGTAACCCTTTTTTTTGTTGGCGACTTTTTTTTGGCCAGACAAATAAAATGAAGTATTCAGCAGAATAAAAACATTTATGAACCAATTTGCAATGAAGTATATGGGGCGCCGTTTGTAAAGGAGCTTGTGCTAAAAATTCATGCCTAAATTTTGTCACATTTAGCTTCTGCTAAAAATTCATGCCTAAATTTTGTCACATTTAGCTTCAAACACTGTTTAAAAATGTAGTGTTGATTTTCTGATGTCACTTTTTACAACATTTAGATTTAACATTTAACATTTAGATTTATATTTAGTATGTAGCTGTAACAATTACATGTAACTAGCTAAATGTTGTAAAAAGTGACATCAGAAAATCAACACTACATTTTTAAACAGTGTTTGAAGCTAAATGTGACAAAATTTAGGCATGAATTTTTAGCAAAAGCTAAATGTGACAAAATTTAGGCATGAATTTTTAGCAGAAGCTAAATGTGACAAAATTTAGGCATGAATTTTTAGCACAAGCTCCTTTACAAACGGCGCCCCATATGAAGTAAGGTCATTTACACTCCCACCAAATCATTAGAGCTTAATTGGTAAACAAATGGAGCAATAAAGTTTTCCTTAAAAAGAAATGACCTGTAACCTTTAAACTCTATAAAAACAGTCCATAAGAAAGAATGAACTCTTAATCTGTATAATCTAGTTAAACAGTCTCTAATAGTAGATTAGACGAATGAGTGAATAATGTCTCTTTCTTTCTTACAGGTATTAAGGGCGTTCCTTAGGTGATGAAGGTTTCCACAGTGATCCAGCAGGTAGGAGATCCAGCAGTCCAGCAAAGGTAAGTATCCAGTAGTTTCCAGGTAAGTTCCCGTCGGGGAGTAACCGTCTAGGCGAGGCAGCAACCTAAGTCAAAGAGCACAAAAACACTTTAAGGGCAACGTAACCAGTTTGAGGTTAGAGCCTGTGGCTAAAAGTCTAACCAGAGAGGTTTGATGCTCCAGTGAAGGTCTGGACTCAGCCGGAGGCTTAAATGCTGGATCAGCTCGTCAGTGAAATCAGGATCAGCTGTGGAAGGAAGGATTAGTGGTGCCGCCCAAAGGCGGAGCTAACTCCAGATCCTCACAAATCTCCATTCATTGCAAGGTAAATCGTCCGTCTTCTCTATGACAACATCTCCAGTTTTTAAGTTTCTCCTTGGAGTGTGCCATTTCTGCCTTGTTGCGATGTTGGACAGATGCTCCTTTTTCCAACGTGACCAAAACTGCTCTGATGGGAACTGCACTTGCCGCCACCTTTTCCATGCATAAATGTCCTCCTTGATGAATTTACCTGGAGGGGGCAGGGCTACCGTTGACTTCATAGTAAGCAGGTGATTTGGGGTCAATGGTTCTGAGCTGTTTGGGTCACTAAGGCTGTCCACTGTAAGAGGCCTGCTGTTGACAATCCCCATTGCCTTAATGATACGTCATCCATTCTGCCTGATGAAAGTGAAGCTGTTGAGCACAGAATATTTCGAACTGTCCTGATTTGCCTTTCTCATACACCTCCTGTATGGCTTGAATGAGGAATGTGCATTTTGAAGTCACGCTGTTTCTCAGCCAGAAATGTGGTAATGCAGTTAGAGCGTACTTGTTTTAAAGCTGTCTGCAGTTCGTTTTTAGCTCCGACGAAGTTGCTTCCTTGATCACACCTTATCTTACTGACTGCTCCTCTTATGGCTATAAAACAGCGGAGTGCATTGTTAAAGACATCTGTAGTCATGTCATCTAACATTTTTATGTGCACTGCTCTGCAACAAAGACATGTAAAAAGAAGTCCATAACGTTTGTGTACTTTGCAAAGCTTGCTTGGTTAGAAAGGGACCAAAACAGTCCATTCCACAAAATGTAAACGGTGGAGATGGATCTAAGCTCTGTGTTGGGAGATCAGACATTTTCTGTTCCTCTGTGCTTCTTCTGAATCTGTGACACTACTGTATACACACTGGTGTATAAAGTTTGCCACAGCTTTGTGGATACCTGGAATCCAAATTCCATTTGACCTGATCTCATTGATTGTCAGTCCTTTCCCTTGGTGGTGCACTTTACTGTGGAAATGAGCTATTATCAGCTGAGTGACATGGTGACCCTTTGGAACTATTACTGGATATTTCAGTGTTAAGGAAAATGAAGCATCCTTGAGTCTTCCTCCCACCTTAAGGAGTCCACCACTATCAAGAAAAGTGTTCATTTGAAACAGTTTGCTTTTGTGAGGAAGTGCCTTTCCATGTTTGAGCATCTTTATCTCCTCCGCATATTCACTTGCTTATACATCCTTTAGAATAACATATTGTGCGTTTTGTCTTTCTAGTACTGTACTATGGCCTAGTGCTTTATCGACTGAGTCGAGCTATGGCTTGAGTGGTTTTGTTCCATGAAGGCAACTTTGTTAACTTGTCTGGTAAACGTTTCTTCTCTGTTGTGAGAGTGCTCAATGCATGTACCTTCTTAACCTCTGGATCTTCGAGTGATATGTTCATATCAATCTCTGCAGATGGAGGGATTTTTTTTGTTCCACAGAAACTGTGGCCCTTTGAATCAGTCTGATGAATTGAACTCACTTGCACTTGAACATCTGGAGGCAATATCCGCTGGATTTTGCTCAGAAGAAACATATCTCCACTGTTGTGGGATGCTGTTGCTGTCATGATCATGTCTCTTTCTCATGCCTCTAATCAGTATTCATTCTAGTCACCTGTGTCCCCATCCTGATTGTCTCTCCCACACCTGGTCCACGTCCTATTTATTCTCTCCCTCTCCTCTCCTCCAGTGCCAGATTGTCGAAAGCATTATGTGAGTAGGTTTCCAGCAATTCCTGACTGACTTCCTGTGTATCGACCTTGTTCAAGATCCCCAGATTCCCCCTCGTGCCTTGCCCCTGTTGGATTGTTGCTGGAGGACTGACACCTGGACTACGACCCCTGCCTGTTTACTGGACTCTGACTCTTCGCCTGCCCCTCTGGTTAAAGTCGCCGCTCTCTGCTCTTCCGGTTCTGACCCTCGCCCGTCCGACTACAAGACTGCTCTTTCCCCCGTGGCTTACCTGCTGCGTTCACCACGCAGATCCTCTGCTCAGTTTCCTCACCATAAACAGTGTTGGTGCTGCACTGCTTTCCCCTCCTGAGACGCCGTATGGTGGACCACAATCACCTTGAAGCCATACGGAAGTCTTTTTCCATGGCCTCTCCAAACTCCTCCCATGCCCGAGTTTTTGCCTCAGCAACCATCCGAGCCACATGCCGCTTGGACTGCCGGTACCTGTCAGCTGCTTCCGGAGTCCCACAGGCCAAAAATGCCCGATA
>NC_051449.1:25455901-25462767 GCF_001649575.2 Kryptolebias marmoratus
GCACCCGACCCCTTTGGCCCCTCCCATAGGTGGTGAGCCAATGGGAAGGGGGACCCACGTCTCCTCTTCGGGCTGTGCCCAGCCGGGCTCCATGGGTGAAAGCCCGACCACCAGGCGCTCGCCAACATGCCCCACCTCTAGGCCTGGCTCCAGAGTGGGGCTTCGGTGACCTGCGTCTGGGCGAGGGAACACTGTGTCCAATATTTTGACTCATCATAAAGGGTCTAGGGGCTGCACTTCGTCGGGCCCCTCACCTAGGACCTGTCTGCCTTGGGTGACCCTGCTAGGGGCATGAAGCCCCTGACAGCATAGCTCCTAGGATCATTGGGATACTCAAACCCCTCCACCACGATAAGGTGGCAGCCCAGGGAGAGTCTTGGTATGCTGTTATCTTAATAGGAGCAACTCTGGTCTTTGCAGTAACTAATGCACAATGCACAATATCATCTTTGTTTACGTGTCTTAAACATGAACGCTGACCATAACCATATAAGCTTGCGTCAGAAAAATGATGCAACTCTGTTTTTACTATTTGGCCAAAGTCTTTAGGAACATAACAGTGTGGTATTGTGATTTTTTCCAAGTTCTTCAAGTCATCTTTCCAGTTATCCCACACTGGCTTTACTGTAGTGCACTGGTGTGGCGTATAATCAAACTTTGAAACTTTGACTGCTAAAATGAGGTTTCACTTAGCTTATGTGAAGTATAATCAAACTTTGAGTTTGATTGAGCCGGTGAGTACGAAGGTGGAGATGAATACCAATGGGTTGTAAAGAGATGCCACATACATGGAATGCCACGCCTTGTAGCCGGTTGGTTGTTGGGCCAAAAGCGAAACCTGAGTCTGTCTGAGTCAGTGTGCAAGTGAATGCCTACTGCTCTATCAAGTTTAGAGTCATTAAATGCTAGTTCACATGCTTGCTGTTTGTCCGTTCAGATGTTGGAATGCTTTCTCACACTGTTTTGTTGTTACTTACAAACTTGTACAGTCTGAGGCCACCTGATGCGCAGAGTGTCTGAGCCTCCTGGGCGAGTTGAATAGTTTCCTTGATGCTTGCAGTACTTGTTATACCATCGTCCATGTAGAAATCCTTCATTATGATCTGAGATGCCAGGAGAAACTGTGTCTTGTTTTCTTTAGCAAGATGTTTCAATCCATAATTGGCACATCCTGGTGAGGATGTGGCACCAAAAGGCTGCACTTTCATTCGAGATTCTTGGGGCTCAGTGTTCAGGTTGTTCTGTTCCCACCATAAAAATCTTAAATAATCTCTTATCTGCTTCACACATATGAAATTGGTGAAACATTTTTTCAATGTCACATAACAATGCAACTTGACGCCATCTGAATGTGATTAGAACACCATTTAAATTGTTCAGCAAATATGGGCCTGACAGCAAATGATCATTGAGACTGTTACCTTTGTATTTTGCTGAGGCGCCGAAGACTACTCTGAGTTTGTCTGGTTTTTAGGGATGATATATCCTGTGGTGGGGAATATACCACTTTTCTCCTTTCTTTGCTTCATAGTTGTCAAGAGACAAGAGACATCTTCTGCATCACCCTTTTCTATGACTTCACTCAAGAACTTTACGTATTGTTCCTACTATCTTTGGTCTGTCGAGAGTTTGTTTTTGAGGTTTTGATGTCACATAGTGGCCATTTGCTTATTGTCCGGTAAGGTCTCTCCTTAAATGGAAGTAAAATTTCATAATGTCCTTCATTTTTTTTTAAATGCCTTCCTTTATTGTATTCAGAAAGAGAATGTCATCTTGAGACACTGACTGTTGTCCTTGCTATCATCCTTGAAGTCAGACTCAAGAACCTTGAGTGCATCAGCTGGAGTCATTAAGGGAAGCTTTTTGACTATGACTCTGTGACACACAGTAGACATGCTAAAAGAGTCATTGTGAGATGATGTGGGGCCTACAATACTCCAGCCCAATGCTGTGCAGACAGCATAGGGTTCATTCTCTCCTCCTAAGATTACCTGCCTTGGAGCTAATGCCTCGGAAAAATTGTAGCAAATTCAAAGCCCAACTTCACATTCTAGTTGTGGCGGAATCTCGTTCACTATTACCTTGAGATGATTCCATTGCCTTGCTGTTTCACAGGAAGGACTGTGAGTGCGGTTAGCTGGTATTCCTGATCATAAATTATGAGTCTAGCTTGTGCAGCTTTTAACTCCCTCCCCTTTAATCTCCCTAACCCACGTTTTTGAGATTCAAGCGCCTTTCTCTGCCTTTCCTCCAAAAGTTTAATCTTTTCCTTTTGTTTTTCTTCTTCTACTAACACTTCATACTCTGCTTCGTTAGCTGCTAATTTGGCTGCAGCCTCTGCTCTATTCACAGCTACTACACACCTTGCAGTTTGACTTACTGAAGAACTGTAAATAGATTGAGAATAGTCTGGATCAAGAAGCACACATAGGCGTGTCTTCACTTTGTCGCTGTCATAGTCATCTATGCCTGAGAGTCTTTCATGTACAACCTTGATAATGTCTTTGGTGACTGCTTCACATGCATCTATAAGTTGCCTTTTTCACTAGAGGAAGTAATGCTTTCCTATATTTCTGTATATAACTTTATGACATTATTTCTTTCTTTCTGTAAGATGTCCATGAGTGAAGCAATTTGACTGTTTGTTATGTCTCCTTTTAACCCTCTCAGGCTCAAATTAAGTTCTAGTAACAGGAAAAATCAGACATGTTGTTGCAACGCCTGCCTTGAGAGGGTTAATTGTTCTCATGTTGTACGTTCTTTCGTTTTCCAGTGACCATAAACTTTGGGAAGATATTTTCCTTTTTATATGCCACCTCTTCCTGATATGCTTGCATTTTTTCTGTAGGCTTTCTTTGACGAACAGAGCATGAAGGCTCCTCTTCCTCATAGACCTGGAGGTCCTCTGTGTACTCAATTTCCTTTTCAGATGCCTCCATGCTGAAGACAGGGCAATACAGTTGACCAGATGACCATGCTTGGAGCCGTGGAGCTGGAACCTTAAAGTGGCTTTCACTGAGACCTTGGTGCTGAATGTGGGTAGAGCTTTTTCTTAGCTTGGGTGAAGCTCTTTTCAGGTGGAGGAGCAAGCTATTACTGTAGTGTCCCAGTTGAAAAAATTGTCTCTGAAAGTGATGGTTCACAATCCTTTTTGTTGAACTGTAATGGATTTCAGTGTTTTGGGTTTTTGGTTCTTTGTTTCTGTGTTTTCCTTTGTCACCTGTCTTGTAATTTTCCGGTCACGCCTGCCACACCCACCTCACCTATCGCTCGTCATGTCCCCAGCTGCAACCCATTACCTTGTCACCTTCTGTCTCTAAAACCCGGTCTCTGTTCTTCACTCCTCACTGGGTCATTCTTTTTGTTCATTTTCTGTCTCAAAAATGACTTCCAAATGCCATCAAGGATACGTGTGAACTCTGAGTGAGGAAATGTGTCTTTTTTTATTCAAGTCTGAACAGTTCAGCCAGTCCCATCCCCCCAACACCAAGGCACATCCAGTCACACATAGACTGGATGTGATAATCATGCCTGTGTTTGCCATGCCATGCCTCATACCAGTGATAATCATGTTCATTCTCGTCACCTGTGTCCTCTGCTGATTACCTCTCCTACACCTGGGCTGTGCTCTATATATTCTCCTTCTCTGCTCTCCTCCAGTGCCAGATTATGAAAGCCTCAAAGCCAGTAATTTTCCAGCGTTTTCGGACTTCCTGTGCCACGACCCCTTTCATGTTTCTTGGATTTTCCCTTACGCCTTGCCCCTGTCGGATACCTGTTGGATTTTGGATTACTGGACATCAACCCCTGTCTGTGACCTGGTCTCGGATTTCTCGCCTGCCCCCCTGGTTCTGTTGCCTGTTTCTGGATCTCCCGGCTTCGACACCTGCCCGTCCGACCAAGAGTTATGTTTTGCCCCCGCGGCCTACCTTTTGGATGCGCTAATCCTCGCTCCCGTTCCTGGACATCTCTCAGCCGCTATCCATCAAGGATCTGGTCCCGCTCCCTGTCACACCACCATCCAGGTCAGTGTAACCTCCTCAGTCCGTGGTTACTTCCTGGTTTTTGTGTGGATTACTAAACTATCTCGTCTCTTCTCAGAGCGGCGATCAGAGGTCCACCTGCTATGCGTAGCATTCTCCCTGCTGTTCAATAAAAACAAGTTAACTGTCAACTCCTGTGTCGAGGCTGAAATTCCGGGTCCGCTAACTGATTCTTGTCGCTGGATTTGCATCTGGTAGCTGTGCAAATGATTCAAATGCAAGTGAAAGAAGCCTCGCCTGTTGTTATTTTGTCCTTGGTGAGACACCTTTCTTCTTGAACTGCTGTAATGGGTGAGGGGTAGTTCTCCCAAAGTGTACACATGAAGCTGTCTTCAAAACTCTTCTTCCTGTTTTGCTGGTTATGAGAGAGGCTGAAAAGATCTCCCTTTCAAGGGAGGCATGGGACTGAAAGCACCTTTCGAATTTGAGGAAAGTTGTAAAACAAATTCTGAAAAAGTTCTCTGGCATTTATCAAATGTAAATAATTTAGGTAGTTCTAACTAGGCTAAAAGAAGAAATGTTTGGTCTGATTTAACTTCAGACGGTGAGAAAAAAGTATTTATTCAGTCTATGAAAATATTTAGTTTCATCTTTAAGCACATCACAGCTTTAGCCAACATGGAAGCTTTTAACATGTACTTTGCTGTATGAGATGTTTAGGACTTGGGTATTTTACAGCTTTGACTCCAAAATCAAAATGCATTTCACATGCAATATTACTGTTGTTTTTGTTGGTTGATTCATGTAAATGACATTGTCTAAGCTACTTCTGTCCTCCTACAGAAAATGATTTTGTAGAGTTTGAACATCAGTCAATCAAGATTATTTGTACAGCATATTTTAGCAACAATGCAGTCCAAAGTCATCATAAAAACACAAAAATAAAAGTCATAAAATGTATCATACCACCAACAGTTGATAAAACCAGTAACATTACATTTTGATGAGGGCAATGTTTCATTATTGTGGCTCAAAAGCAACTCTAAACAGATCGTTTAGATATTACTTGATATTATTGCACTGTAAACATCTTTATGTATATGACAATGATTTGAATGAAGACCTCAAGTAAACATTCAGTGCAGGCTTCAAAAATCTAAAATCTACACAGTCCATACTTCAACATTTAGATTTGTTGTTAGATAATATGAGCAAGAATTACTGGCTGTTGGAGTATATTAAGTATTTGATGAAATGGCTAAATGATAAATGTTGTTATTCATCCAAAATTATATTAAGGATTAGAGATTGTAGATGAGCTATTTTTTTGTTTAAGGTCTCCTCGAATCAAGTCATCCTCCTGCTGCGATTGTGAAGAAAAGACAGCTGCTATGGCTCATCTGATTGTTTGCAGTGAAGGAATGAGGAGTGAAACAGTTCTACCACAAATTAATGTTTATTTGAATTTTGTATGAAGTCAAATTGGAGAAGTTGTTACTTTTATAAGTAAAATGCTTTTTTTTAAACTTAAACTCTCTGCGAGTGATTTTTATTTTTAGTGTGTCAAGAACTTCCTCCTCATAAACAACACTGATACATTTTTTGAAGTTAATTATAATGCAAGAGTAGCCATGACTAGTAGAAAAACTTCACTGAATACTCAAAGGAAAGTGCAAAGTTGGGCAGCTGAGCCAACCACTCATGAACAAATGAAGAAAGCCCTTTTTTCATTCTCAGATTCAATCAAATCAAGTTACAGTCATTACTTGCTGATTCAACTGCTTGTACTTTTAACGGTTTGGTGTTTGTAAAAATAGTTTTCATAGATTCTTAAGTTTCTGTGGATACCAAACATGTCTAAGAGAACTTACAATAATGACAGTAAAAGCAAGGAGCTTAGGAAACTTGGACAATAACAGGAACGCTAATGTCGGCCAGCCATTCTCTGCCGGCCCCTTCTGTCACGCGCGGTGGTTCACTTAGGGACGGCTGGCTGACATTCGGGTCAGCCATGAGCTAGACGCCGCTAACTCTGCGGAGCGCGAATATCCAACTTAAAACTAACTTCACTGCTGTCCTTTGCTGAAATCTTTGTGGGCAAATGTGAAGCATTAGCGCACATTTTGGCTTCAGTCACTGCTCCTGCACGCTCCCGGCATTCTGATGTTAACAGAATGTGCCGTCACGTGTCTTCTTCCTGAGTTATTTGGGGTTATTTTGTATTCCACGCTACACAAACCCACAAAGAAGAGACTAGACCGCAGAAATGGTGGCGAATCACTTTAGAAACAATAAATATTGGGTTAAAGTTGTGGGAAAGTTGCGGTGTTTTAGGCACAGTTGCAAAAACTTGCAATTTTACGGGGTTTGCTTGATTTTGCATTAATAGTTGCGATCACAACATCGCGAAATCCTGGAGTGTCTGATATATAAATATAAATATATATATATATATATATATATATATATATATATATATATATATATATATATATATATATATACACACACACACAGGTATATATACAGGTATATAACCTGTATATATAATCAAATTTTGATAACATTATGTTGTGATAATTATATGACAAATGATATTTTATTTGTCTACAGATATAAACATTAAAATGTTGATTGGAGACTTTGGGGCAAGCGGAAAACTAGATCCAGCAGAAACCACCATGTTTTCACAAATGGCTGCAACTTTGTCCTGAACGAGTTATGAGTAACCTGATTGTGATAAAATGCTACGATAACTAAGCTAAAACATAAAATGCTAACTAAGGTTTAAGCTAAAACATGATAATACTAAACTAAGGTACGAAGAATCTAGCTAAAAGTACCAAGGCCGCTATTTAAGCATGACTTTAAAGAACCACTGTT
>NC_051449.1:25462867-25475344 GCF_001649575.2 Kryptolebias marmoratus
CTATGATCAGAACTGGCCTTGGCTTGCTAAGATCAACCCCTTTTTTCTTCTTATTTCTTCTTCCTTTAAATAAAGAGAAAGCCCAAGTGGAGGGGCAGAACTTCCTGGACAGCACGCCATTAGGAGCTGTTGTGGAATCTCTCCTCTTTGCGAAGGCCTTCACAAAAAGACAACAAGCCTCTCCGGTGTGATTTTTTTCTTACCAGGTTAAATAAATCAAAACCCTGACATTGATACTCATAACTCGTTCACTCTTCATTGGAGGAACGATGGAGCAGCTAAAAAGATATAATTTCCCGGATGCTGAGTCGATCACTTAAAGAACATCCCACCATTGAAGAATCCCTTCAGGCATTCATGTGTGAGTACCATTGCTTTAAATATATGACATAATGCTATGGGCTCAAAAACACTATCTTAGGTAACTCATGAAAACTCATTAACTCCATTTTGCTTTATATACAGGTTTGACACATCAGCCTGATTATACTGGAACCACAAACAACGCTGGGTTTGAATATCGTAAGTAATTGATTTCAAGTAGGGTAGGGCAATATAACATTAATTTTCTGTAAGAACCTAAAGATTTTTCCACAGTAGAGATTTTGTCTTACTTTGTATTCCACTGTCTAAATGTATTTATTGTCACCTGATTTAAACATTTGTTCACTACTTTTTGTTGTTATTACAGGATGGACCCCATTCAACAAGTTTCTGCCCTGAAACTTCTCATGACACAAACATTGCAGAGAGTACGCTCGCAGATCTGCCTGACAGTACTGCAGGTAACCTGCTGCCTTCATCTCCGTCGAAAGAAGAGGAATTTTCTGAGTGTGAAATGGTAATAAAGGGTTTAATTACTTAAGTAGAGGAAAAGAAAATTATAACTGTGTATAAAAAAGAGATGCATGTATCATATTATTCTCTTGTTTGCAAAGTAATTTATAAGCTACATTTTCTTTCAGAATACTGAGGAAAAAGTTTCCCTTTCTCTGGAAATGTCAGATGAAGAAGTGGATGATGACCCACAATCAGAGGAAGAAGAAACTACAAAAACTGAATAATCCACAGAAAACCATCTTCTAAAACTGAGCAGCACTCAAATGGCAGTAACTCTCAACAACACAACATCACAGTAAAAATGTCTTCAAACACTGCACACCAACGTGTCTATGACAAGAAGAATTATTGCCTTTACTGCGAGAAGCCTTATGCAAAACTCACAAGACATCTGAAACAGAAGCATTCAAACAAATCTGATGTGGCTAAGGCACTTGCACACAAGCAAGGATCAACAATGCACTCCTTGCTTTTGACCAAAGTAATAAACATGTGGAACTACCACCACAACTGTTCTGTCCTGTCTTCTGGGAAAGGACAAATTGTACCAAAAAGGCAAGCAACCTGTCAATCAGCTGCAACTGACTACCTACCTTGCAAGTTTTGCTTTGCTATGTATGTCAAGACAGATCTCTGGAGACACCACAAGCGTTGCAGACTCCAAGTAAAAGAAGACAGCACTGTCAAAAGAAGAGTTCAGACAAGTTCTTCCATGATGTTGCCCACGGATACTATGATTTCCACTGGACTTAAGGCAGTTCTCCAGGAAATGAACTATGACAATGTAACTCAGTTAGTAAAGGCTGATGCCCTTATTATTTCACTGGGAGAGAGAATGTTCCTCAAAAATGGAGAAGTTGGACGACATTGAGCAGACATCAGAAGGGAGATGAGGGAACTTGCCAGACTTGTTCTGATGGCAAGAAACATTGACAAGGACATTGTCTTTGTGAAGGACTTGATCTGTCCAGGAAAATTCAACACAGTCCTCAAGGCTGTAAAACAGATGACTGGGTTTAATGCACTATCCAACAGATTCACAGTGCCCTCAACTGCACTAAAACTGCAGCATTCTCTTGTGAAATTGTCATATATTTTGCAAGGAGAGGCACTGCGTCAAGAGAATGTTGATTTAAAATCAAAAGCAGAGCAATTTATCAAGTTAATTGAACTAGAATGGATAACACATGTGTCATCCAATGCCCTGAAAACGCTTTACCAGAAGAAATGGAATATGCCACAAATACTGCTTTTGTCAGAAGACATCAAAAAGCTCCAGGACCATCTGAAAAGCCTTGAGGTGGTCCACAAAAAAAATCTCATTGATCAGCCAACACAAAATTCATAGAGTCAACTCTCTCAAGTCACTCTGACACAACTAATACTTTTCAATCGCCTTCGGGAAGGAGAAGTCTCAAGAATGGAACTCAACACATATTTACAAAGGAACAGACACAGCATGCATGATGAAGTTTTGGAGAGCCTTTCAGCATTTGAAAATTTTTTTTTTGAGAATCTCACCAGAGTAGAGGTAGGAGGGAAAAGGGGCCGCAAAGTGCCTGTGCTGTTCCCAACAAATATAAAAGAGTCTGTGGAACTTCTGATTAAAACTAGAGAAGAGGCTGGGATTTCCCCCAACAATCCCAACATTTTTGCTCGTGCATTTTATGGATCCCAAGACAGCATTCGTTAATGTGACTGCTTAAGACGATTTGCAGAAAGCTGAGGAGCTAAACAACCAGAGAATCTCACATCAACCAAACTACAGAAGCATGTCGCCACAGTTTCACAACTCCTAAACCTACAAACCCATTAACTAGACCAGCTGGCAACTTTCATGGGACATGATATTGAGGTCCACAGGGAATATTACAGACTGCCTGAAGAAACACTCCAAATGGCAAAAGTCAGTAGACTTCTTTTTGCTCTGCAAGGTGGAATAGGTAAATTCCAAGGAAAATCCCTGAAAGACATCACACTAAACATCAACTGTAAGTAAAGGACTTCAAATATGTCTATTTTGTATTAAATAAAGCAATTTGGACACTTTGCCAACAAAAAATAAATGCTGTGTTTAAATATTTACTGAAAACATTTTGTTGCAGCTGAGGAGGAGTCAAGTAACTCAGATGCAGATGTCCAATCTGAGGAGACTGTTACCAGAAGTCAAAAAGGTAAAAAATTTCACTCCAGTATAGTAATGGTGTGAGGATCTGGGTTTGGCTCCGCCTTTTGGGCGGCGCCACTAATCATTGCTTCACAGATGTTCCAGATTCCACTGACGAGACCATCCAATATTTAGGCAGCGGGCTGAGATCAGCATCGAACCTACTGGGTTAGATTCTCAGCCTCAGCGTCTAACCTTGACTCATGCTCCTAGTGCTAATTACGTTCTCTGTTTTTGCCTACGTCTTAGGTTTTTGGCACGCCACGACTACGGACCTTAAGGACTACTTACCTGGAACCACTCTGATACTTACCTTGCTGGAACTGGCTCGTCACTCCTGGAACTACTGGAACCGCTCCTCCTCACCTCGGCGCCGCACTCACCTCCTGGACCTGCAAGCAAACAAAGAGACATTATAATCACCACCTTGCAACCATCCTGGACTAAATTCGTACGCAAGACTCACCTAGCTTCTCCTTCTCTTGGAGACTCCTCCGGGAACCGCCCACTGTATATAGCTTCACCTGTAGATAAACACACTTACCTTTATGTTCGTCTCCGTGTTTGGTTTTGGTTTCGCTCTCTGGACACTATCCCTGGGATTATGACAGTATGCTCCAGCCATAATAGTCCAGAGCGTTACCAACTCCAGGCACGTGAGGTAATCTCAGTCACCGCGTTTTGTTAGCTCCTCGCTAATTTTTGCATTTTACCACGTCATCGGACAAGTTTATGTGGGTCAAGAGGGCCACCATAGGAATGGCGGAACCCTCTCCTCGATTGGAAAATACCGAGGCCGCTTCATTGCTAGCTCGACACGAATCCTTGATTAATGCTCTCTGCGAAAGACAACAGTCTGAAACGGGTCGCCTGGACCAATTAACTCTATTAACTCAAGAAATCCATCAGAAATTGTCATCGCTAGTTCCCACCGCCACAGATTCCTCTTCCGTATCCGCTTCCACAGCCACGTCACTTCCGGTATCGGCTTCCGGACATTTTCGCGAGGTTCCCTCGCCGACTCCCGAACCTTTTTCAGGGGAGATCGGCAAATGTGCAGGGTTCCTTCTCCAATGTTATTTAGTATTTGCTCGCTCGCCACAATCTTTTACCGATGGCCCGTCAAAAATCGCGTATGTAATTGGACTCCTTCGCGATAAAGCACTAAAATGGGCAGAAGCTAAATACAGTTTTCGGGCTATCCGGTTAACCACATTCGACCAGTTTATTGAGGAGTTTGAACAGACTTTTGGGCTCAAATATACAGATACTGAAATAACTCAGAAGTTATGGAATTTAAAACAGGGTTCACGCTCAGTGGCTCAGTTCGCCATTGACTTCCGGACATTGGCGGCTACTTACGGATGGAACGAGTCGGCGCTAAAGGGAGTTTTCATTCATTCACTTCAAGAATCCCTCAAGGACCAGCTAGCGGGTTGGGAAGAGCCACGAGCCCTGGACGATCTCATAGCACTGGCCATACGTCTGGACAACCGCCTGCGTGAGAGACAACGAGACAGAAGGGATCGGACGACTACCCTCGGGCGTCACGTTGCTACCACAGAGACCGAACCAACGATCCCAAACATGGATTCAGAACCTATGCAGGTGGGGCGAGCAAGATTAACGGCAGAAAAGAGACTGAGGCGCGTAGAAGCTGGAGAATGCTTTTATTGCGGTGAGAGAGACCATTTTTGAGCCAGATGCCCCCATTTAAAAGGGAAAACTCACTAGTTAACCGAGGGGTACTAGTGAGTAGTCTCACACAACCTCTCGGATCACGATTGTTTGTTCACTCCACTCTCCTAAACCATCAAATTAAGGTCCCAGTCCATGCACTAATCGATTCAGGTGCAGAACAGAGTTTGATTTCCAGGAATTTAGTTGACAAACTACAGTTAAAACTTATCCCATTATCTTCTCCTCTTCCCGTTATGGACATTTCCGGTCAAGTAATCACCAGAATCACACACAAGGTTGCTAAACTGCAGTTTATGGTGTCAGGGAATCATAGAGAGGAAGGTGATTTCTTAGTTTTTTCTGCACCTAACACTCAGATGATTTTAGGGTTTCCTTGGCTACGAACCCACAACCCAGTAATCAACTGGACAGAAAGAAGGATTGAGTCATGGAGCCTTTTCTGCCTACAAAATTGTCTACATTCTGCGTTACCATCATCCAGTGCCAGGGCTAAGCCTGAGCAAGCCTTAGATTTAACTAAGATCCCGGTCGAGTATCACCATCACCAAATCTAAGGCATTATCCTAGCCACCACATCGACCTACGACTGCGCCATAGAACTTATTCCAGGGGAGACATTACCATCGAGCCAATTATTTAACCTTTCCGGACCTGAAAGAGAGGCAATGAAATCCTACATTGAGGACTCCCTGGCTTCTGGCATCATCTGTCCGTCCACGTCACCTCTGGGAGCAGGGTTTTTCTTTGTGCAGAAGAAAGACAAGAGTCTCCGCCCTTGCATCGATTATCGAGGACTAAATCAGATCACCGTTAAAAACAAGTATCCACTCCCTTTAATAGATTCGGTCCATCAACAACTTCATTCTGCCACCATATTCACCAAACTGGATCTTCGGAATGCTTACCATTTGTTAAGAATACGGGAGGGGGACGAGTGGAAGACAGCCTTCAAGACTCCTCTCGGTCACTTCGAGTATTTAGTCATGCCATTTGGACTCACCAACGCCCCTGCAGTGTTCCAGTCATTAATTAATGACATTTTGAGAGACTTTCTTAACATCTCTGTTTTCGTCTACCTTGATGATATCCTCATTTATTCACAGGATCCAGCGCAGCATCAGAACCACGTTAAGGCCGTGTTGCAAAGACTTCTGGAGAATCAACTATTCATCAAAGCAGAGAAATGTGAGTTCAGTGTAACCACCGTTAATTTTCTGGGCTTTATTTTCGGACAGGGATTTTATCAGACAGACCCTGAGAAGATCCGAGCTGTTGCAGACTGGCCCACTCCCACCGATCGTCGCCAACTCCAGAGATTCCTAGCTTTCGCCAATTTCTACCACAGATTCATCCAGGATTACGGTAAGATTGCAACCCCTCTCACACAACTCACTTCCACCAAGCAATCCTTCGTCTGGTCCCCTGAAGCGCAGTCAGCCTTCAGTGAATTAAAGGCTCGATTTATCTCTGCTCCGATACTTCGCCACCCTGATCCAAGACTACAGTTCATCGTAGAGGTTGACGCGTCAGATACAGGAGTAGGGGCTGTCCTATCACAAAGGTCTGCAGAAGATAATAAAGTTCATCCGTGTGCATATTTCTCTCGGCGTCTCACTTCGGCCGAGAGCAACTATGACGTTGGAAACAGGGAGTTACTGGCCATAAAATTAGCACTCGAGGAATGGAGACATTGGCTAGAGGGGAGCGAGGTCCCGTTCATCATATGGATGGACCACAAAAACCTAGCGTATCTTCAAACGGCCAAGAGGTTGAACCCCCGACAGGCTAGGTGGTCTCTGTTTTTCGGGCGATTCAATTTCTCCATTACCTTCAGACCAGGCACCAAGAACGTAAAGCCGGACGCATTGTCTAGGCTTTGGTCCCGGGAGCAAGAGGAGCCTATAATTTCCCCATCCCTGATCGTTGGAGCCCTCACATGGGACATTGAGAGGGAGATTCAGGAGGCCCAACGGGGTGAACCTGACCCCGGAGGAGGTCCTCCTGGCAAGATTTATGTCCCCACAGCAGTTAGACCTAAGGTACTGGATTGGTTACACTCTCAGCAGTTTTCCTGTCATCCGGGAGTAAACCGAATGCTCATGTTGGCCACCCGGTATTTCTGGTGGTCTAGTCTGGCTGAGGATGTCAAAGAATTTGTCTCTGCTTGTCCCACTTGCGCCCGTTTTAAGGGCGGTAATCAACCTCCGGCCGGTTTATTACAACCATTACCCATACCTAGTCGTCCATGGTCACACATCGCAATAGATTTCGTCACTGGATTACCACCTTCACAAGGACACACAGTCATATTCACCATTGTTGACCGTTTTTCTAAATCTGCACACTTTATTCCACTTCCCAAGCTCCCCACCGCTTTGGAAACAGCTGAGATAATCACTCACCAAGTTTTCCGTCTCCATGGGATCCCGGTGGATATCGTCTCGGACAGAGGACCTCAATTCACGTCCCAGGTATGGCGAAACTTCTGCAAGGGATTGGGGGCTGGGGTGAGTCTCACGTCAGGGTACCACCCTCAATCCAATGGTCAGTCAGAGAGATGCAACCAGGAGTTGGAGGTGGCCCTCAGGTGTCTGGCGAGCGACAATCCCTCCACCTGGAGCAAGAAGCTCGTTTGGATCGAGTACGCGCATAACACACATGTCTCTTCAGCCACGGGATTGTCACCATTCGAGGCGGCTCTAGGTTATAATCCACCACTGTTTCCCAGTTTCGAACCTGAAATCGCTGTTCCCTCTGTGCAGGCACATCTACGAAGATGTCGAAGCATATGGCGCCAAACTAGGAGGGCACTACAGAGATCCATCGAACAGAATAAGAAATACGCCGACCGTCACCGTTCCTCGGCACCCAAATACAAGGTGGGCGACAAGATTTGGCTTTCCACCAGGGACATTCCTCTGAAGGGTACCTCAAGGAAACTGGCACCTCGCTTCATAGGACCTTTTCCTATTGAGAGAGTGTTGAACCCCACCTCAGTCTGATTAACCCTCCCGGCAGCTATGCAGATCCACCCATCATTTCATGTCTCTCAGATTAAGCCATTCTTGGACAGTCACTTGAACCCACCTACCGTCCTCCCCCCTCCCGCCCGGCTGATTGACAATCATCCTGCATTTACGGTCAACCGTATTATTGATGTACGGCAGAGAGGTAGAGGATCACAGTTCTTGGTCGATTGGGAGGGCTATGGACCTGAGGAGCGCACATGGATTCCCAGGTCCTTTATCTTAGATTCCACTTTAATCTCGGACTTTTATAGAGCTCATCCAGAGAGGCGTCCAAGATCGCCAAGGGGCGATTGTTAGGGGGGGGGTACTGTGAGGATCTGGGTTTGGCGCCGCCTTTTGGGCGGCGCGACTAATCATTGCTTCACAGGTGTTCCAGATTCCACTGACGAGACCATCCAATATTTAAGCAGTGGGCTGAGATCAGATCTTCGCTGGAGCATCGAACCTACTGGGTTAGATTCTCAGCCTCAGCGTCTAACCTTGACTCATGCTCCTAATGTTAATCACGTTCTCTGTTTTTGCCTACGTCTTAGGTTTTTGCCACGCTACGACTACATACCTTAAGGACTACTTACCTGGAACCACTCTGATACTTACCTTGCTGGAACTGGCTCGTCACTCCTGGAACTACTGGAACCGCTCCTCCTCACCTCGGCGCCGCACTCACCTCCTGGACCTGCAAGCAAACAGAGACATTATAATCACCACCTTGCAACCATCCTGGACTAAATTCGTACACGAGACTCACCTAGCTTCTCCTTCTCTTGCAGACTCCTCCGGGAACCGCCCACTGTATATAGCTTCACCTGTAAATAAACGCACTTACCTTTGTGTTCGTCTCCGTGTTTGGTTTTGGTTTCGCTCTCTGGACAGAATCCGCTCAGTTATGACAAATGGTGAAGAAAGATTTTTTGCAATTTTTAAATTATATTGTTTCAATCTGATGTAAACTTTTCATTGCCACATTATTATTATTATTATTATTATTATTATTATTATGTATTTATTTTTCAGAAAATTTGAAGGATGAATACTGCAAAGAGAGCACTTCATCATACAAGGCAACTGGGGCAATAAAAAGTCCTTATTGCTATCAAGTCAAAAGGGTATATTATTCAATTCACTCTATAAAATAATGTCTACATGAAAAACCTTGACTTTTATTAATCAATTTATTCATTCTCTTCCTTCATTTGCTTCAGGGAAACCCAAAAGGCCCTGGTCAGAGACAGAAAGAGAAGTCATCACCCAGCATTTCAAGGACTTCCTGAAGGAACTGAAGATCCCTGGAAAAGAGGACTGTGAAAGATGCATAAATGACAATTAGATCCTAAGGGATACTGGGAGAACTGGAAAGCAGTAAAATATTTTGTGCACAACAAAATTACAGCTGTAAAGAGGAGTTTGTGCCAACAATAACACTGCCAATGCTTGGAACCAGAATCCTGACATGTCAAATGATGGACAGACAATGTTAACCACTAATGTTACGGAGCATCAGCGTTTTGTGCCTGAATACTTTATCTACTGTTTACTGTTTAAAATAAACTTTGACTGAAAATGCAAACCATTCTGCATTTGTGCACTTCTTTCTTCAGTTGACTTTAACAAATGAATAAATTAGCTTTCAGTAAGTCTGCAAGTGACATATGAAGCCTATGTTTTCCCTTCAAAGAAATGTAGCGGTGTAATGTTACACAGATGATAATGTCTATCATTTCAAATACACACAATTACATCCCAAAAATAATTTCTGGTTATCAATTACAACAATTAACAATATCTATTATGAGTTTTCTGGTGAACAATCATTCAAATCTATTCAACCTAACTGGTGTCCTATGAAATGTTTACATAATGTTAAGTGTGTGTGTGTGTGTGTGTGTGTGTGTGTGTGTGTGTGTGTGTGTGTGTGTGTAAATATGCTATAATTTTTCCAGTCTCCAGGATTTCCTCGCTGCTCTCAGTGCCATTGTTTTTTCTGTGCCTTCAGGAGATACCTCTATTCTTCATTCATGTCTCCAAAGAAGTGGTGTCAGTCTGTGTCTGTCTGTCTTGTTTTTAGCAAATGTGTAGTTACCAAAATTCTTTCAGATCTGATAATTACACAATCAATTTGTTATAATGACTGAAACGTTTGTTCAGCTTGAACTGAAATTTACATTTCCCACAAGATGAATTAGGTTTCAGATGTTTTGGTCTTATGTTCTGTGAAATATTTTCCATACAAAGAACCTATTGGCCCTTTGTTTGACTGAATGTTAATTATAGTGATTGCAGAATAGAAAGGATGATTTTGGTTTAAACATATTCAGATTGCCTTCATTCCTTCATATACTGTTGGTAGTGCAGGTTCAGGCAGTTATTCCTCATATATTTTTGTTTTCTGCAAAATTATTTCAAATTCAATTAGGATTTTTAAACTGCATGCTGAATGTTCATGCCAGCTGTGCTGCCCCTGTGTGGTCAAGCATTGGAAAAAATAAAATAAAGTAAACTTTAGCTTCAGTTTGGCTACCTGGACCTCAAGTAAATGATCCACACAATCATTAGAGTCCACATCTCTGCAGACAGCTTGAATCTATCAAAACCAGGTTTCTCTTCTTTATCACTGCGTGTATGTGTGTTTTTGTGTGACACAGTGAGAGAGATCCAGTGTGCTGAAATCGTACTGAGCTGAGCTTTCTGAGCTAGTTGCCATGGTGAATTTCTGACCAACCAATCAAGGCTTTGCCTGCGGTGTAAATGTAGTGTGTGTGTGTGTGTGTGTGTGTGTGTAATTGTGTAGAAAAACATGGAATTAGACCTCCCTTGCTATCTCTCCTGTGTATCTGTTCCCACCCCCAGTCCGTTCCCCTGGTGTTGTTGCCATGGAAACAACAGAAACTGCAGGCTTGGAGCAGCATTTAGGGGAGTCAGTAAAGACTTAGGAAGACAGTGGAGCAAGAGTGTAATTTCTTTTAATTTAAGCACCTAATCAGCCGGTGTGGAGCTCTGCAGACAGCCTGTCTTCTTGAATCTGTGTTTTGAGGTCATCAGCTGTGCGACTTTCTCTGCTTTTCGTCTGAACAAATGCTGCCTCCACTCTAGAATGAGAATAGTCACTGTTATGTTTCGCTCTCTATCAGGGTCCAGATTGACACAGATTTAAATAACTCAATGATCGCCAAACCAGGCTCTATAATTGGTGTCAATTAGTCACCTATTGCTAGCATAAAACAGTCCCATTTGACACGTCTGTTTACTGCTGTTCTCCAAGATGACCATCTTTTGAATCTAAAACTTAACATATCTTTGAGATAAAGGAATACAAACAAAAATTAATTATTTTTATCCATTTAAGTTTTTAAACAGCATATCAAATATAGAAAGTACATTGATCAAAAACCAGCGTCTGTGATGGCACAAGGAGGCACTGCATAAATAACTAAGACTTTTGTGAGGGCACCATTGAAACACAATGATATTCACAAGTTTTGGAGCAATACATTTTGCCATCAAGGTGGTATTAATTTCAGCAACATTGTTAAACCACATTCTGCATGTATTGTTACACTGTAGGCTGTGGTTGTTCTGCAGATAATTATACTTCTTTTATGAATGGATAAAAAATGAATTTATTTTTATTATTATTATTATTATTATTATTATTATTATTATTATTGTTGTTGTTATTATTATTGTTATTATTATTATTATTATTATTATTATTATTATTATTATTATTATTATTATTATTATTATCCCTATGTCTTCTTCTTTTTCTTTCAGCAGTTCTCTTTTCAGGGGTCATCACAGCGAGTCATCCTCCTCCATCTAACTCTGTCTTCTGTGTCCTCTGTCCTCACTTCAACTACAGCCATGTCCCCTGTAACTGCATCCATATATCTCCTCTTTTTGTTTTTACTAACATCCTTCTACCAATATACCCTCTGTCCCTTCTTTGTTCATATCCAAACCATCTCAGTCTGGCCTTGCTGTACCTCTGATGACCTCATTCCTAATCCTATCCATCCTTATCACTCCCAAGGAGAACCTCAACATTTTCAGCTCTGTCACTTCCAGTTCTGTCTCCTGCCTTTTTGTCAGTCCCACTGTCTCCAAACCATACATCATAGCTGGTCTCATCACTGTCTGTAAACCTTTCCTTTGACCTTTGCTGCCACCCTTTTGTCACAGATCACTCCTGAAACTTTTCTCCATCCACTCCATCCTGCCTGCACTCTCTTCTTCATATCTTTACCACACTCCCTGTTTTCCTAGACAGTCAACCCTAAGTGCTTGAAGTTTTGCACCTTTGTCACCTCTGCTCCCTGTAGCCTCACTGTTCCACCTGCCTCCCTCTCATTCACACACATGTACTCTGTCTTGTTACAGCTGACTTTCATTCCTCTTCTTTCAAACACCACTTCTTTCAGACACCTCTTGTCTTCCATCTGTTCCCGGTTCTCACCACAGATCACAATGTCATCTGCAAACATTATAGTCCACAGGGATTCCTGCCTGACCTCATCTATTAGTCTGTCCATCACCAGAGCAAACAAGGAGCTCAGAGCTAATCCTTGATGCAGTCCCACCTCCACATTGAAGCTATCTGTCACTCCTACAGTGCACCTCACCACTGTCCTGCTGTCCTCATGCATGTCCTAATGTCCTCATACATGTCCCTGCTGTCCCCACCACTGTCCTGCTGTCATCATACATGTCCCTGCTGTCATCACCACTGTCCTGCTGTCCTCA
>NC_051449.1:25475671-25477419 GCF_001649575.2 Kryptolebias marmoratus
TAAGTCTAGCTCCCACAACTCTCTCCCAGATCTTCATTGTGTGGCTCATCAGCTTAATTCCCCTGTAGTTGCTACAACTTTTTACATCACCCTTGTTCTTAAAGATTGACACCAACACACTTCTCCTCCATTCCTCAGGTATTTTCTCACTCTCAAAAATGCCACTGAATAATCGAGTCAAAAACCTCACTGCCATCTTTCCTAGACATTTCCATCCCTCCACTGGTATGTCATCAGGTTCTTCATCCTCTTCAAAGCTGTCCAAACTTCATCCTCACTAACCTTTTCCACTTCTTGGTCCACAGTTTCTATGACCTCTACTCTTCTTTCCCTTTTATTCTCTTCATTCATCAACCCCTCATAGTATTTCTTCTATCTTCCCATCACTCTCTCCTCTCTTGTTAGAACATTACCATTTTAGAACATTACCATCTTTAACAAGCCTAACCTGCTGCACAGCTTTTCCAGCCTGGTCCCTCTGTCTTGCAAGACGATACAAGTCCTTCTTTCCCTATTTAGTGACCAGCCTCTTGTACTACCTCCCTTTTTGCCCTATGTTGCATCTCACCATATTTCTGTCTCCTCTCTTCAGTCCTCTTGCTGTCCCATTTCTTCCTGGCTAACCTCGTCCTCTGGAAAACTTCCTGCACTTCACTATTCCACCATCAAGTTTCCTTATAATCTTTTCTATGTCCAGATGACACACCAAGTACCTTCATTCCTGTCTCTTTAAGCACTTCGGCTGTAGTAGCCCAGTCATCTGGAAGGTATTTCTTACCACCCAGAGCCTTTAACAGCTCCTTTCTGAACTCCTCAAAACATTTCTCCTTCTTCAACTTCCACCATTTGTTCCTCTTCTCTGCCTTTACTCTTTTCCTCTTCTTCGCGACAACAGTCCTCCTACACACCACCATCTGATGCTGTCTGGTCACGCTGTACCATGGCACAACCTCACAGTCCACTATCTCCATCAGGTTACCTCTTCTACACAGAATGTAGTCTACCTTCGTACTCCTGCCTCCACTCTAAGAGGTCACCCTGTGTTCCTCCCTTATTTGAAAATAGGTGTTGACTACAGTCATTTTCATCCTCTTGGCAAAATCCACCCCCATCTGTCCTCCCTGGTTCCTTTCCTTGACACCAAACCTGCCCATCACTTCCTCATCTCCTGTTTCTTTCACCAACATGTCCATTCAGATCTGCTCCAATCACAACTTTCTCTTCCCTGGGAATACTCTTTATCATTTCATTGAGATCCTTCCAGAATTTCTCTTTCTCTTCTACCTCACATCCAACCTGTGGAGCATAACCACTGACAACAATGAACATCAGACCTTTTTAATCTACCGTCAGACTTATGATCCTATCTGACACTCTTTTCACCTCGACTACATTTCTTGCTGAAATGCAGAAAATGACTCAAACACTTCAGAAGTTATGCCAGGCCAGTAAGTAGCGACATAATGCTGCCACAAAAACACACCAGAAACAGTAAAGAAGACAGAACAGACACTCCAAACTGTAAACACAAGAAGATGAATGGAGAACTTGTTGAGCCTGGCAGCTGAAGGAGGAACAGCTTGTCCTGCTCACTCTCGTCCTTACTGATAACTGATAACTTTGCCTGTGAATTATTTTTAAAGTCACAGTTTTTATAATTATATTTACAATTAATTATATTTACATTATCGACATCATTACTGGATTACTCCAAACCCAAGGACTGGGAGATTTTATCACTTTTATTT
>NC_051449.1:25477519-25537948 GCF_001649575.2 Kryptolebias marmoratus
AATTTGGAACAAACTTCCAGAAAACTGTAAAACAGCTGAAACACTGGGTGCCTTTAAATCTCAACTTAAAACCCACCTGTTTAGAGTTGCTTATGGCTAAATNTAGGGTTAGAGTGCGGGTTTTTGATGTCTTCGATGTTTTTCTCTTTCTTACTGTTTATTCAATGTCACATGATGTTTTTATTTTGTTTTGTTTTTTTAATTATGTAAAGCACCTTGAAATGCCTTGCTGCTGAAATGTGCTATACAAATAAAATTTGATTGATTGATTGATTGATATCATTATCTTGTTGAAGTCGTTTTCTGACAGTTTCCACTGCTTCTGATGTGGGTATACAAGTGAAAAGTGACACTGGAGAGACTTGCTGTTACCTTCATTCTGACTTGTTCTGTCTCTTCTCCAGCCAACCTCTCTGCAGAGTTTTCATTTTTGCTGTTCATGATTTTAAATTCCTTTTAAAATTGTCCAACTACAGGAAAAACACAGCAAGTGTCAGGATCGGTGATGACGGAAACAAACCCAGAGCAAAGACTCATTAAAGAAAAAAACTAAAATTTATTCTTAAATAAACAAGCAAAAATAAAAGACTGACGTGGCAGCAAAACTCCAAAAACTAAACTAAACAAAACAAAAAGGCAAGGCAAGGCGAGGCAAGGGAACCAGACAAATAGACGAGAGACGAGAGACAATACACTTGAACCAGCGGGGTTTTAAGCACTGAGGATAATGGGGTGAAGTGGGCACAGGTGAGTGATAATGATTGCTGACAGGTGGAGATGGGCGTGGCAGATAATCAGGGGCAGACTGAGGATAAGTGGAGAATGATGACATGAATGGGCAACAAACAGGAAAACAACAAAGACAAAGAAGATCCTGAAACCAGCTATAACACTTAGGACTGAGGACTTATTGATTAAACAAATGTACTCTGTACATTTGGGGGCGGCTGTTAAGAAGGGTTTAACATATGTTATGCATCTCTATGTTTATGCTGTACTTTAGTAGTTTTAAGTTAAGTTAAGTTTTAAGTTAAGTTAAGTTAAGACTTACCATAGTTGGAGAGAGCTGCTGGAAGCAACTGCAGAGAAGCTCCATGGGGCGGCAGGGGGCACCTTAACTGCCGACGACTACAACACTGCAGAGACATATATCATCAGCAGAATACAGCTTGACTGCTTTCCCAGTGAGATGAAACTCCTCAAAGGGGGAAAACCTGTTCACCCCAGCAGCAGATTGTACACACTGGATCCAGAGCTGGATGAATCAGGACAACTCATCAGAGTGGGTGGAAGATTGAGACGTGCTTTAGACCTGGATATTGCAGCAGTGCATCCTATTGTTCTGGGCCCAAATCACCCATTCACCAGATTACTGATCCAGGATTACGACAAGCGTCTTTGCCATCCTGGTTCTGAGCGACTCTTCGCAGAAATCCGCAGAAGTTACTGGATTCTACGGGGAAGAGAAGCTATTCGCCGCTATCAGTACAACTGCCCTGAATGTAAACGCTGGAAAGGAAAACCCACTGTTCCCCAAATGGCGGACCTCCCACCTGCTCGTCTCCGTCTTTTCAAACCTGCCTTTTATTCAACAGGAACAGACTGCTTCGGACCGTTTCAGGTTAAGATTGGACGACGCACTGAGAAAAGATGGGGCATCATTTTCAAGTGTTTTACTACGAGAGCAGTACATCTTGACATTCTCACTCATATTGATGTTGATTCTTATCTCCTGGCACTAAGGCAATTTATTGCTCGACGAGGAAAACCTGCAGAATTAATTTCTGATCAAGGTACCAACTTTCGTGGTGCAGAAAGGGAGCTACGAAAGGCAATTGCTGATATGTCTCCTGATCTTCAGCAAGTACTTGCCAAGCAGAAGATCACCTTCAAGTTTAATCCCCCAGGATCACCTCACTTTGGAGGTGTTTGGGAAAGGGAAATCCGATCGGTCAAGACAGCCCTTTACTCCACCGTGGGTGCTCAGTCAGTGCCAGAAGAAGTTCTAAGTACAGTCCTGATTGAAGTGGAAGGCATTCTGAATTCGAAACCCTTGGGATACGTGTCTTCCAGTGTGGCCGACCTTGACCCCGTGACCCCAAGTCATCTGTTGATGGGGCGGCCTGATGGGTCATTACCTCAAGTTGTCTACCCTGAGACTGAGCTTCTGAGCAGGAGACGATGGCGACACTCACAAGTGTTAGCAGATCATTTCTGGTCCAGGTTTATCCGGGAGTATCTTCCTAGTCTGCAAGTCAGGCAGAAATGGCAATCTGCTCAGACCGATTTAATGGAGGGTGCTGTCGTCATGCTGATGGATCCACAACTCCCAAGAGCACTTTGGCCCATTGGACACATCACTCAAGTGCATCCAAGCGTTGATGGGCACATCAGATCTGCTGATGTTAAGATCAAGGACAGAATATATACCAGACCAGTTGCAAGAATGGTCCTTCTACCGGCGATTCCTGAAGATCCGGAAACCAACTATAACACTCATGACTGAGGACTTGTTGATTAAACAAATGTACTCTGTACATTTGGGGGCGGCTGTTAAGAAGGGTTTAACATATGTTATGCATCTTTATGTTTATACTGTATTTTAGTAGTTTTAAGTTAAGTTCTTTAGTCTGATATGTGGTTTAGAGGCGCCACCTACTGGCGAAAGGAGGAAAGAAAGAGAAAAACGGAGCATAGCAAGTAGCATGGAGGCTGATGGTGTGGCTGCTCCTACCGGTTCTGATGTGCGTTATTGACCGATGTAAGTAGTTGCAAATTGTATTTCCAGTGCTGTTTCTTTGAATATGATAAATGTAACGGGGACTGTTTATCACTGACTACTATGCTAATGGTTAGCCAGCTATAAGCTAGCTTCTCTGGTTCTGTTTAGTCATGTTGTTAGGAATAACTTTGTTCAGGTAATGTTTATCAGTGGAAATGTTCATATTTAAGCCCAAGGCTCATATTTAATGGGTCCAAGTCAAATATTGGCTCACGGTTAATTGACTGTAGAATTGATAAGTCACTGGTGGCTCTGTCAGTAAACAACTTAGCTAATTAATGTTGGTAGATCTGTATATTTAGAACTAGTTCATTTGAGTACTGTAGTTTAGTTGATCTTCTTGTTTATTGGTGGACTATAGAAAGTAAGATATTTTGCCATGATAATGTACATGTTTTACATTGTCATTTTCTCCTATGTTTAGGACCACACACACACACATACACAAACACACCCACACACCTACACACATACATCCCACGTACCACCAAAGGGAATGCTGATTGTAACCTGCACTATCTTAAATAAAGAAGAAACAGACGACGAGCCTCAGTTTTCTCTGTGTCCTGACCGACACCCAGTGGCGAGCGTTAACTTCAAGTCAGCAGTAACAGTAACTCAGTTGTCTACACTACAATTTTGGTCCTTCGAGCCGGATGTAACGCTTACCTCTGACAAGTTATGCAAGATAGAAGAGAGCAATCAGTTAGACCGAAGCGACAAATACGTCCACCCATACGATTGGGGGACTATGACAAAAGTTACACGAATCAGAGAGAACGTCCTCCATTTCCACCTGTAAGAGCACAACAAATAAGTGAATACGGGGAAGGGCGTTACACCCAAGCACAGGGAACTGCCAAGACGACACCTTTTACCCTCCATGCTGATTCACAGAGTGAGTATGAGGCCCAGTGGGATTATACTCTAGTTAAGTGGGAAGGCTCTGAGGAGAAAACCACTAGATGTCCAGTAGAGCATGGATTCCAGCCTCGAACCCAGGTGCAGTTTGGAGAACCAATTGAGAGTCGAATGATGTCCTCCACACCTCTTATTCACTACAGAGAGACGCCCTGGCAGGGTCAGTCGGAGCTGGAAGAGCTCAAGCGAGAAAGAGCGAAACTGCAACAGTCGCAGCGGTTAGTTGAAGCAGAGCTGTGTGAGCTTAGAGAGCTTAAAGAAGAGATGAAGAGGATGATAAAACCAGCTCAACACTCCATTCCACCTATAATGGCAGGAGGGAGAGCTGAGCCACCAGACCATCCACCACCTCCTCCTCCAGGATACTTTGAGGAGGATGATAACGACTGGCCCGACCCCCCACCTTGGCCTGAGACTGAAGAAGCAACAGAGTCCTCGCCAGTTGCTGAACCAGTCCTAAGTATGTTGGAGAAATTGATGAGTGATCTGGAAGTGATAAAGGACAAAGCTACAAGTCACAGAGGCATGCTACCAAGCAGGGGTGCAGGACCAGATGACACCCACAACAGGGACTCAGAACACATGAGGGCGGAGCATCTTGGGGACAGACAGCGGCGGTCAGCTGGATTCCCAAATGTAACACCAAGCAGAGCAGAAGACAGTAGAAGATTTACTGAATCCCCTACTGAAAGGATTAGGCCTGCTGTTGTTCACAGGCCACCAGAGGATAAATGGTCAGCAGCATTACCAGCCTCCCAGCCTCCCTATAATCCTGCCGCTACAACGGAGGAAACGTACAAAGGGCCAAGACCGAGCATCCCGTACTTCAGTCGTCGTGATCCAAGTGAATTTGCTCGACTAAAAATCTCCTTAACCAATTTATTACCTCAGGACAGCTCAGAACTGTTTAAATACCTTGGTGGATCACCTCAAGCTGGATGAAGCCCGACTTGTTGCGGATTCCTACCTGCATTCAGTCACTCCCTATTCCGACACAATGAGAGCTCTCAATGAGAAGTTTGGACAGCCACATCAGATTGCTCTAAATCGGATTGCAAAGGTTATGGATTCACCTGATATTCGAAGAGGAGATCCTGGAGCCTTTGAGAAGTTTGCCCTACAGGTTCGCTCACTAGTAGGCATGCTTAAAACTCTGGGTCCAGAAGGTGAAGCGGAACTGAGATGTGGATCCCATGTTGCACGACTTTTGAGCAAGCTCCCATCAGAACAGAAGGCAGATTTCAGGCGGGCTATGTTTCACAAGCCGAACGCAGTCTACACTCTGGTGGATTTTTCCGAATGGTTACAGTATGAAGCTTGGTGTCATGATTATGATACACATAATCCAGAAGGAGGGACCAGAGAAAGACCAGGCCATCAGAAGAAGAAGCCCACTACTATTCTCCATGGAGTGAGAAGTAACCCTGTGAGTACCAGTACAACAAATAAGAAGTTCAACAAATCGAACCCTTACTGCCTCTACTGTGAGAGTACTCAGCACTATTTCAGTCAGTGCTCTGCAATTGAGGGACTGTCAAAGGAGGAACTCTCCCAGTGGATAAGAACTCACAATAGATGTTGGCGCTGTGCAAGGTCACACCACGCAGCTCAATGTGATCTCAGGAAATTATGTGGGATCTGTCAAGGCAAACACCTTCAAGTGCTCCATGAGGTGAACACTCGAGAGGCGAAAGGAACAGCTAAGGAGGAAAGCTGTCTAATTAGCACCACCTCAGATGTGCTATACCTCGACAGACCTCCCGACTGCAACAGGGTTCTACTGAAGGTTGTCAAGGTCACTTTACACAACAAAAGCCGAAGCTTAGAGACCTACGCTCTTTTGGATGATGGATCAGAGCGCACCATGCTTCTACCCTCTGCTGTTCAGCAACTAGGATTAAAGGGAACCCCTGAGACATTAGACCTCCGAACGATCAGGCAGGATATTCAGACCTTAAATGGTGCATCTGTTTCCTTTCACATTTCACCTGCATCTAACTGCAAAACCCGTTTCGCAGTCAAAGGAGCTTTCACAGCTGATCTTCTGGGACTTGCAGAACACTCGTACCCCGTT
Source organism: Kryptolebias marmoratus (assembly GCF_001649575.2). Taxonomy (NCBI): domain Eukaryota; kingdom Metazoa; phylum Chordata; class Actinopteri; order Cyprinodontiformes; family Rivulidae; genus Kryptolebias; species Kryptolebias marmoratus. The sequence goes on from NC_051449.1 coordinate 25,483,297, forward strand.
GAGAATCTACGAAAGAAATACAGACATCTCACTGGTCTCCCTCTTCAATCCTTTAAAGATGCTCAGCCCCTGGTCCTCATAGGCAACGACAACCCTCACCTTATTACACCCACTGAACCTGTAAGGTTAGGTCCTCCAGGTGGACCAGCTGCAGTGAAGACAAGATTAGGCTGGACACTTCAGGGACCTATAAGAACTATGGAGAACTGTTTCAAACCACAGCAGTGTCTGTTCACGGCTTCAGCACCACCAGAAACAGAGCTATTTTGGAACGTGGAGAAGCTTTGGCAGCCTGACATCCTACCATACAGAAATGAAAAGTCTGTAACTCGCTCCAAACAGGATAACGCGGCTATTGAACTGCTAGAAAGGAGAACTGTGCGTGTGGACGTGGATGGAGTTCAGCGTTATGCAACTCCACTTTTGAGGAAGAGGGACATGCCACTTCTTCAAGCTGGTCAGGAATCAGTCATGCCCAATCTACGAAATACTGAGAGGAGGCTCAGTAAGAATCCAGAACTTGCTGTCGCTTACTGTGAGGAGATTCAGAAGCTTGTACAGACTGGAGCTGTGTCGAAGCTAAACCCATCATCGCAGAAGGCGGAAGAAGAATCGTGGTTTATCCCTCATCATATGGTGAGTCATAATGAAAAGAACCGAATCGTGTTTAACTGCTCTCATCAGTATCAGGGCCTAAACCTGAACGATTTCCTGCTGCCTGGGCCAACTCTAAGCCCGTCTCTTCTCGGGGTTCTGCTTCGATTTCGTGAACATGCCATTGCAATTAGTGGGGACATAAAGGGCATGTTTCACCAAGTCAGACTACTTCCAGAAGACCAACCGCTACTACGATTCGTGTGGCGTGACATGGTCAGAGACAAGCCTCCAGACATTTATCAGTGGCTGGTGCTCCCGTTCGGCACCACCTGCAGTCCATGCTGTGCGACGTATGCACTTCATTGGCATGTCATAGACCACAGCGAAGTTGGGGATGATGTGAGGTTCTCTGTTGAGCGATGTTTCTATGTGGATAATTGCTTGCAGAGTTTACCTACTGCAGAAGAAGCAAAGGCCTTGGTGGATAAGTTGAGATCACTGCTCTCCTCTGCCGGATTTGACCTTCGACAGTGGGCAAGCAATACCCCAGAGGTCATCAGTCACCTTCCCGTCGAAGCCCAATCTAAAGGCACTGAACTTTGGCTTGCTCAGGAGAAATCCGACCTTCCAGAGAACACCCTTGGACTCAAGTGGGATATCTGTAAGGACACCTTAGGCTACAAGACCAGGCCCTTCAACTATGGCTCATTAACCATGCGGAATATCTATAAGGTCCTGGCCTCCCAGTATGATCCCCTAGGATACATCTTGCCTTATACTACACATGCGAAGGTACTGCTCCGTCATCTTTGGGAAAAACAACGAGATTGGGACGACCCTCAACTTCCACAAGATCTGCACAAGATTCCTTCTGGAAGGAATGGGAAAGTGAGCTTCACACATTGCCACAGATTAAACTGCCACGAGTGTATGCACCCTCAGAGTTCGACCTGATGGTTCTTTCCAGGCAGCTACACATCTTCTGTGACGCCTCGGAGCAGGCTTATGGATCTGTAGCCTACCTCCGAACAGTTGACAACCAAGGGACGGTTCACCTTTCCTTTCTCCTTGCTCGTTCGAGAGTAGCTCCAAAACGGCAGATGTCCATGCCTCGCCTGGAGTTATGTGCAGCTCTAACTGGAGCCCAGCTTGCCAAGTTGCTGGGAAACGAACTCACCCTTAAGATTGACAGCACCACATTATGGTCAGATTCAACCACAGTGCTAAGGTGGCTCCAGTCAGAATCATGCCGCTATAAAGTTTTTGTGGGCACACGAGTTGCAGAAGTTCAAGAGCTTACGGATCCACAGTCATGGCAGTATGTGGATTCAGCTGCAAATCCAGCGGATGACATAACTAGGGGAAAGACATTGAAAGAACTCGTTGAGCCAAACAGATGGTGTCACGGACCACCGTTCCTTCTCCAGAACCAAGAAAGTTGGCCCACAATGCCCCTGGCCAACACAGAAGAGGATGTGTCAGAACTGAGAAAATCAGTCTTCTGTGGTGCAGCATCAGCAATAACATCTACTTGCTCAGAGTCTGAGACTTACCATAGTTGGAGAGAGCTGCTGGAAGCAACTGCAGAGAAGCTCCATGGGGCGGCAGGGGGCACCTTAACTGCCGACGACTACACCACTGCAGAGACATATATCATCAGCAGAATACAGCTTGACTGCTTTCCCAGTGAGATGAAACTCCTCAAAGGGGGAAAACCTGTTCACCCCAGCAGCAGATTGTACACACTGGATCCAGAGCTGGATGAATCAGGACAACTCATCAGAGTGGGTGGAAGATTGAGACGTGCTTTAGACCTGGATATTGCAGCAGTGCATCCTATTGTTCTGGGCCCAAATCACCCATTCACCAGATTACTGATCCAGGATTACGACAAGCGTCTTTGCCATCCTGGTTCTGAGCGACTCTTCGCAGAAATCCGCAGAAGTTACTGGATTCTACGGGGAAGAGAAGCTATTCGCCGCTATCAGTACAACTGCCCTGAATGTAAACGCTGGAAAGGAAAACCCACTGTTCCCCAAATGGCGGACCTCCCACCTGCTCGTCTCCGTCTTTTCAAACCTGCCTTTTATTCAACAGGAACAGACTGCTTCGGACCGTTTCAGGTTAAGATTGGACGACGCACTGAGAAAAGATGGGGCATCATTTTCAAGTGTTTTACTACGAGAGCAGTACATCTTGACATTCTCACTCATATTGATGTTGATTCTTATCTCCTGGCACTAAGGCAATTTATTGCTCGACGAGGAAAACCTGCAGAATTAATTTCTGATCAAGGTACCAACTTTCGTGGTGCAGAAAGGGAGCTACGAAAGGCAATTGCTGATATGTCTCCTGATCTTCAGCAAGTACTTGCCAAGCAGAAGATCACCTTCAAGTTTAATCCCCCAGGATCACCTCACTTTGGAGGTGTTTGGGAAAGGGAAATCCGATCGGTCAAGACAGCCCTTTACTCCACCGTGGGTGCTCAGTCAGTGCCAGAAGAAGTTCTAAGTACAGTCCTGATTGAAGTGGAAGGCATTCTGAATTCGAAACCCTTGGGATACGTGTCTTCCAGTGTGGCCGACCTTGACCCCGTGACCCCAAGTCATCTGTTGATGGGGCGGCCTGATGGGTCATTACCTCAAGTTGTCTACCCTGAGACTGAGCTTCTGAGCAGGAGACGATGGCGACACTCACAAGTGTTAGCAGATCATTTCTGGTCCAGGTTTATCCGGGAGTATCTTCCTAGTCTGCAAGTCAGGCAGAAATGGCAATCTGCTCAGACCGATTTAATGGAGGGTGCTGTCGTCATGCTGATGGATCCACAACTCCCAAGAGCACTTTGGCCCATTGGACACATCACTCAAGTGCATCCAAGCGTTGATGGGCACATCAGATCTGCTGATGTTAAGATCAAGGACAGAATATATACCAGACCAGTTGCAAGAATGGTCCTTCTACCGGCGATTCCTGAAGATCCGGAAACCAACTATAACACTCATGACTGAGGACTTGTTGATTAAACAAATGTACTCTGTACATTTGGGGGCGGCTGTTAAGAAGGGTTTAACATATGTTATGCATCTTTATGTTTATACTGTATTTTAGTAGTTTTAAGTTAAGTTCTTTAGTCTGATATGTGGTTTAGAGGCGCCACCTACTGGCGAAAGGAGGAAAGAAAGAGAAAAACGGAGCATAGCAAGTAGCATGGAGGCTGATGGTGTGGCTGCTCCTACCGGTTCTGATGTGCGTTATTGACCGATGTAAGTAGTTGCAAATTGTATTTCCAGCGCTGTTTCTTTGAATATGATAAATGTAACGGGGACTGTTTATCACTGACTACTATGCTAATGGTTAGCCAGCTATAAGCTAGCTTCTCTGGTTCTGTTTAGTCATGTTGTTAGGAATAACTTTGTTCAGGTGATGTTTATCAGTGGAAATGTTCATATTTAAGCCCAAGGCTCATATTTAGTGGGTCTAAGTCAAATATTGGCTCACTGTTAATCGACTGTAGAATTGATAAGTCACTGGTGGCTCTGTCAGTAAACAACTTAGCTAATTAATGTTGGTAGATCTGTATATTTAGAACTAGTTCATTTGAGTACTGTAGTTTAGTTGATCTTCTTGTTTATTTGTGGACTATAGAAAGTAAGATATTTTTGCCATGATGATGTACAGGTTTTACATTGTCATTTTCTCTTATGTTTAGGACCACACACACACATATACACACACACCCACACACCTACACACATACATCCCATGTACCACCAAAGGGAGATAAAGTCTGCTTAACCGGAATGCTGATTGTAACCTGCACTATCTTAAATAAAGAAGAAACAGACGACAAGCCTCAGTTTTCTCTGTGTCCTGACCGACACCCAGTGGCGAGCGTTAACTTCAAGCCAGCAGTAACAGTAACTCAGTTGTCTACACTACAAAGATAATAAACCAAAACCTAAAGAGACTAGAAACAAAATACTAAATACAAAAAGAAACACACCACCAAAACAAAAACCTGACAGCAAGTGAAAATATAGACATATATAAACAAACTATTTATTATATTTGCTATGAGGAACTACTTTATGGGACAAATTATTATATATATTTTATATATATACACAGGAGGTGATCTAAGGACAGCAATCACAATCAAAACCTTTGGGGGAAACATGGATAAAAGTATTAAAAGCTTTTTAAAAAATCATCCAAAAGCACAGAGTGAAGGATTTTGTTTTTAAGTGAAACAGTTTATTTTAGCTCATTTTGCTGTGGTAGTTAAGATTTGGTCACTTTGTTCTTTCCCCACTTGTACTGCAATCTTTCTTCCTGCCTGTTGTTGGTCTCTTGTACCCCCCTTGACAACATGGGGTTACAGAGGAGCAAAGTGACCTGGAGTCCAAAGCTTACATCAGTGATGAATCCTGTTTCACTGAACTGGTTTTTTCTCACATATTTTATTACACACAAACACTTGTCTTGTGATTGCTTAAGGATTGTCTTTAATTTATGGTGCATGTTGTAATTCATGTGCATTGATGTGGTCTGCTTTGCTCTTTTAACTACCAAATGTCTGAGGCGTTTAAAAAAGCTGCGTTTTAGCAGATCTGTGTGGGTGTAACTGCATTATGAGCTGTTTGTACATAAACGTCAGCAAATTGTGCTGTCAGTTAAATATATATACACTAGTGAGTGTGGCTTTATAGCTTATAGACAGCATCTGTAACAGCAACCTATTTATATATATGCATGTGTACATCATGGGCGCATGGAGCATGTGTCGGGTTCGGCAAGTAGAGAAGGACCTGAGGGGGATTTAATAGGGAACTCTGTTGTATGTATGTGTGAGTTATGGTTATTTCCTGTTTGACTAACGTTTACACAAAACCTCATCAAGTCTCATAAATACAATGATTTAGTCTTGTATTTGTGGTTTTTCAATTCTGAAGTAAAAGGGAGTCTCATGGTTTTAGCAACTGTCAAACTGAGATGAAGTCTTTCTAACTCTTTCTGAAGGAATTTTTTTTCTTGTAAGATTTTTTTGTGCAGTTTTTCTATCTGCTGTGCCATAAACTTTCATTCAATCTATTATCTCTGTTTCCTTACCACCTCTGCTGCTTCTGCTTCTTTCAGGGCTAAAATATCTGGAAGTTTGGACTTCCAGATATTTTGTCAAACCATTGTCAAGTCCTCCACATGCAGAATAACAACTGTAAAGGACCAAAGAAAGACTGGACTGAGAGAAACTGGCAGTTTGATATCAAACCTTTATTTTGTTACAGAAACACCACTAAAAAAACAGAGACTTTTGAATGTTTTTAAACATCAGTTCGCTTTTGCAGTCATGTATGTTCAGGATTAGTTCAAAGGTAACAGTTAAGTCTTTTTGTCACACTGTTAGTCCTTAAAAACAAATTTCATTACATTCTGAAATAATCCTACTGTCTTTCAACAACTAAGCACTGGTTGTCATTTGTTGGTGGATGTCACAGAATGGATGGCGTCATTTCCATAACTACCTTCACACAAATTCATTATTTGACTCGTTGTCTTTGAACCCAGTCTTTAGTAAAACACACTGAAACTTGCATATTACCAAATGAGCGCAAGAGAAAATATAATTGATACATAATATTTAAAAGATATTTTGCCTTTAAGGAAGCACACCACATCCACAAAATAAAATCATTTTGTCATTTTGTCTCACTATCTTACAACAAAACATAATTGGGGGGAAAAATCCTATGTCAAAACAGTGTTACAACAAAATTTTCAGAACTGGGTTAATGTGTTATAATTATAAGAAACAAAAAGCAATACCTCTTAATTTAAATAATGTTCAATAATCTAATGGAAAAGGAATTAAAAGACATCTCAATGCTTGTAAGATACAGAAAGGTGAATACAACTTAAACAACCCATTTATATTTTTTACCTTTTTTAAATATAATATACTTCATTGTGTAGGAACATGGTAAAATGTTTATTGTTTAGATCATGTTTGCATTAAATAAACAGCGTAATGCATAATAAAGTGCACATGTAAGTATAGCCACAGAAAGTAAGCACAGATACTAAGAAAATGTTAAAAACTTGGTTAAGAGAAGCTAGGACCACATTTCTGCGTCTATTAAATGAAATTCAAAATAATTTTACATGTTTTTTAACATAAAGTTCACAGGAAATGTGATAGCTGCAGCAGACATGAGTGTTCCTAAAACAACAGCTGCAGAGTCCAGCTTTCTTGGGTGTATGATCACAGCTGACATGCCCACAGAGCAACAATGGCAAACAAATAGGACTTATTCTTCAGAATAAACAGCCGCAGGCTGGCTAACATTCTGGATCAGGAAACAAAGAGGATAATGATACACTGTCAAGGTTGTCACCTGAGAAAAGCTTTGATGTTAATCAACCTTTAATAAATGCTGCACTGCATCAAACAGATGCAGAGCTGTGTTTAGGCCACCAAATATAAAACCCAGCAATTTCTTTTGACTGAATGTTGGTATTTATCACAGGACTGATTTCAAAAAGAAAATAAAGCTGCAAGCAGCAGTGAACGACCCTCACAACTTGGAGACACTCCAGCCTGTGAGGCAATACCGGAGCACCACAGCAACCCTCACACTAAGACCACCCCTCTAGGAGGTGGTCATTCTAATGTACGGTTTGGAAAGAGCAAAAATGCTTTTAAAATGAGGATTATAATTTAAAAGGGCCAACATCCATGAGTAAAACAAAACCAAGGAACACCACCTTGTAATTTGTTATCTGACGAAACTTGATATTGATATGGAAATGTAGGTCAGAAAGTGATGCCCATGTAACTTCCTGTTCTCAGCAGGTGAGGCTAAGGAAATGGCATAAAATCAACATGTAGCAGTGTTGGGTACAGGATTCTTTTCAGTCATGTAGATTTAGGTGATCAGATATTCTATATGTGAATTACAACAATTTTCTGTTTTGTGGTGAGAAGTCAAGATTGAGGTTTAGCCACGCCCACATGTTGGGACAAAAACTTAAGCTCTTAATCACTTTAAATGCTCACATCTTAACAGTCCAAGTTTGAATCTCATACCTCTGATAGAAAAATATCTAAAAGGAGTTTGTTCAAATGAAAAGGCTTGAAACAGCAAAAGAGGCATTAAAAATAACTTTAAACCCACTCCCTTTATAGTTTAGGACAATAGAGAAACAGACATTTTTGTAGTCCTTGGGGAGAATAATAAGTGTACCAAATTTCATACTTTTATATGAAAGTAAAAGGCTAGCCAAAGATTTGAAATTTTCTGTTTATCATGTTTACCACATCAGCATAATGTGTGTATGTACAGGTAGATATGTTCACCTCACTACAAAGATAAATTTTCAGCATTTTGGTGCAGACTGGATGAAAGATGTGGGAATTACACCAGCAATTAGTGTCAGAGAGATATGGAAACTGGCAGTGCCACCATGACCACACCCTCCAGCAATAAGGAACGGTTTTAGTCCCACGTAACCTCCATATGTTGTCAGTTATCTGACACAGTTGTTGATATAATGAGGCAGATCAGAGGAGGAAATCCACAAATAAAGTATGTAACCTCCTGTTTTCAGTGGGCAGGGCTAAAACAGAATATTGACATGTAGATGTGTTGAGGACCAGACATAGATCAAACGTTGGCTCTTTGGTGCACATCAGACAGTTTTGTTTTAAATTTGTGTTTCATGGAAAAACAGTTTGAAGTGTAGCCTCGCCCACATGCTGTGGCAAAAAACTCAAGATTTTGATCATTTTTAATCCCTCATGCCGTAGTTGTACATTGACCAAGTATGAAGTCGATACTTCAAAATCTGTAGGAAGAGATTGTTTAACTGCAAATGGCCAAAAATTCCAGCCAAAATAATGACTTTAATTGAAAATTGCCAATTTCCTATTTGTTTCAAGACATCAGTGTTTTAGACTCGTCATTCATGAGCTTCATAAGAGTACCAACTTTCAGTTTTGTAGATCAAAGTAGAGGAACAACAAGCTGTTTAACTATTTCATGGGGACACTTTTTAGTTACGTTGCCCCATTCACAAATCATTCTGGGTGGAGGCTGGATGAAATCTGCAGAAGTACCATTAATATTACCAAGGCCATGCAGTTTGGCGAAAAGTCGTCTTTTTTTATTACAAAAAGTAATGTTAACTTGTTATCTGTTTTTGACACAGGTTGAAGTTGTTATCTTCAAGTAAATGAGAGAAGGATGCGCATGAGGAAAACGTGATTTCTTGTTCTCAGTGGGTGGGGCTAAGGTAGGGCGGAATATTAACATGTAGACATATTGAGGGCCGAACTGAGATCAGAATTGTGCATTGTGATGAAAATCAGATATCATGTCTATTCTAACAAATGCCTGTTTCAGGACAAGAAGTCAAAGTTTGGAGTTTAGCCATGCCCAAACTTTATGATAAAAACACAAGCTTTTAAAAACTTTGAATCCTCCATGCCTTAAATGCTATACTGACCATGTCTGACGCAGATACATCCAGTGCTCTCGGAGAAGTTCATACAAAAACATGGGTAATATGGCATCTTTGATCCAAAATGGCCAATTTTTTGTTTGGTGTAGGGGTTCAATTCTGGTCCTGGAGGGCCATTATTCTGCATGTTTTAGTTGTTTCCCTGCTCCTCGTCAGGTCTTCAAGCTCTACAGAAGCCTGTTAATCACCCGCTAATTCAAACCAGGTGTGTCAGAGAAACATCTAAAACATGCAGGATAGTGGCCCTCCAGGACCAGGATTGGACACCACTGGTTTAGTTCATACCTCCAGGAGACGTTTTTGTGTGCCTTGGTGAGTTCTGTGAACCAAAATTTCACACCTCAAAGTGAAAGGTCTTTCGTGCTGTCAAAATAGGAAATGTAGTTGAACTAATTTGACATGTCTATTCCGCATAAAATTTAAATTGTTACTGACTTTTAGTGTTCCCAAATTTTTGTGGGTTTTTAAGTATAATAAATCCCTCCAAAAGGCAACTTATTTGACACGAGAATGATAAGAATAAAAATAAACACAATGTATTTAGGAGCCACTCTGGAGCCTAATGACTCCAGAGTGGCTAAAATTTCTTGTTGTTTTTGATAAACATTAGCATTATGTCTCAAGGCACATTCACAAAACACTTCACGGTGGAACTTCAATGCCTTCTGGTCACCTCTGTGTGATTTCTGAATGGACTGAGGTGGCAAGGTGAGTTGAAGCCAACCCACATCTGAAGGGCCCTTGTGTCACCAAGTGAAGAAGTAACAGAGCCAAAAACCACCAACATAAGAAAAGGTAAGACAGCTGTTGTTGTTTTATGAAGTTATGACGTACAGTCTTTATGTACGATTAAATAACAGATTGAGAAGAAGATTGAAAATGCCATACAGCAACTTTGTATTTACTAAAAAAAAAAGGTAAACCACAAAAAGAAATGCTATTGTGTTGAAAAAAAGGTGTGAGGGAAATGTCCATCACAGTGCTGCACACACCACAGCTGAGGAACATTCTACCCCTTTTTTGGTTCTGCAATGCTGGCTTCATGTCTGAAAGCTCATGTCTGTGTGGGACGTAGCTGACTTCAGAAGTGTGAATGACCAGAGGCGGCTTAAACACGGACTGTCATTGCAGCCATTTCATCAGATTATTTGGTGAAAATGCCTCATAATCAACATTAGCACTGTGCCTATGATGAACATCAGAACTGTGCTTATAATAAACATTAACATTGTTTCATGATAAACATTAGCATTGCCACAGGGCTAAAAATCCCATTTGGGTTCACATATAAATTACACATAAATACAAAGATACCAAGGTACATTTTTACCTATAGAAACTAAAATAAAAAATTTTGACATTTATAAAACTGAAAGTAGTTCATAATTTTAAACAATTGATTTAAAAAAAATGGAACCAAACTTTTCAATTTGCAAGGATTGGTAAAGTATGAAGTATTTTTCATACATTTTTGTGTATTGAATTACGTAGTATATTTAGCGAGGCTAATGATTTCTATTTTGCTGTGAAAAAGAAAGTTCCATCTGTTTTATGTACCACTGGACTGGAACAGTTTTAGCCAAGTTATTTCTTCAAAAGACCGTCAACAAGTCTTCATGTTCTGTAAAAGTAAAGACAAATAGTTCTTCCAAGTGCTTAGTGTTTCAATGCAACTTCACTTCAGCAGCTAATTTATGTTCACTGTATTAGAAGGTTTAAGCAGAAGATTCCTTTACCCAGATATGCTGGGTATGCTAGGAATTGAGTTTAAAACACTTTGTAAATCCAGTTTAATGTCAGCTCCCTAACAAGGATGTGAGAAGCAGTTCTTCTACAGGAACAGAGTAAAGATAAAACAAATTGTTATGATTCATGTCCTGTCCATGCTGTGTTTAGCACTCATTCTGCTCACCTGCCATGCCTGATCACTTATCTGTTCCACCTGGGCCTTGCCCTACTTAAACACCCCTCAGTCTCTGCCTCCTTGCCAGATTATCGACAGCCACGAGCCAGTAGAGATCCAGCGTTTTCCTTCCAAGCCTTCAGTGTTCTACGACCCCTTTCTGTCCACGGATTTACCCCTCCTGCCAAGCCCTTCACGGATCCCTTCTATTCTGGATTTCAGGACCCTGACCCAAGCTCTGCCTCACAACCACGGATTGCCGCCTACCCCTCTAAGCTAAGTTTGCTCTCTCTGACCTCCTGTGTATGACCTCTGCCTTATCATCGACTAGTCTCTGGGTGTTGCGTTTGGGATCTCCTCGTGGAGATCTTCATTGCTTCTACTGAAGCCTGTTCCAGTGGTTTCCTGCATCACCCTGTCGTCAGACCCTCTGTCCCTCTGCTCCACCCATCCACGGCTCTACAGTGCTGTGTTTGATGTCCTCTCCCGGAGCAGAAACCAGTTTCTGAAAAATAAAGTTTTTCCCTTTTGTACACTCCTGTGTGTGGTTGATTTTCCAGGTCCCCTCTGAGTGTCCTTACAACAAATACTGTAGAATCTATACAATGAATGAAGTGTTTTGATTTATTTAGTTTATTTATATGCATATGCATATACAGTAGGTAGAATACAATACTGTTTAAAGTAATCATGCTAAACTTGTTACATTTTAATAAGATCAATTTATTTAATGTCTGTTCCAAAAAAAAAGTAAAAACATAAAATTACATGCAAGTGTGTGCACTCTGTTTGTTCTCCTGTGTTCACTGACTTTTAACCTGATGGTTAGTGATTGCACCTGTGTAGTCACGTGGCATCAGTCAGCTAGCAGTTGTGACCACTCATCACTGCTTGACTGGTACATCTACGAGCGACCAGAGGCGCCTCAAAAGAGACGCTTGTCTTGACTTCCATATCATGAACCACAACTATAAAATGGCTTAGTGTTGCTTTTAAAAGAGAAAATACCATACTATATTACTAAAATCTATCAAGAACCAGTTTTGACTTTATATTATACATGATTAGTAATTATTTTGGATTTTAAAATTTTATCTTTTTACCAAATTACAACTTTTAAAGCTGGGGTAATTCTGTTCTACTTCATCAAGATAAAAGTTGCAGTAAAGGCACATAAAATTACAATGACAGTATGATACTGACAATATGTCTGAAATATAAAGACCAAACCAGATAACGGTAACATTCAGTGACATTTATCACATCCAATGGTGAGCTGTGCCTCACAGACTGAGGCCCTCTGATCCTCATTCCCTCCCCAGACATCGACTGTTCTCACATGTAATCCAAAGGCAGACTCAGCTCTTAAACAAAACCAAATGTGTAGTCTGGTTTAGAGACAACAGGCTACAACAACAAGCAACAACTCATATTTTGGGGGAATTTCACACCTTTATAGAGCTCTCCTCTGGCAGAAAACATGTCCAGGTCTAAAACCCACACTGTGGATAAACAACAATTTGTATAAATGTAGTCCAAATCTGCCTATATTTATTTAAAATGTCTACTCCAGCAGATTAAATCATAAATGTGAAGGTGGCTGCCAGGGTGGGCACAAAATGGGCCAAGGGGGGTATGATTTGGGTGTAGGTGATCAGCAAAATAATGTGCACTGCCAGTAATACAGTTTTACGAGCCATGTAGACGAAAATAGTGATGTTGAAATACTAACTGCTCAAAATGTGGCTGCATGACTCGCTGGTTGTTTGGCCACAAACACTCATAATTCAGTAATGAGGACACTACAACCTATTTTCTCACAATGCTGAATCTCCAGCAGTCAGCCCAGTGAGATACTAACCCAAAGTTCAGGATGAAGGGCTCAGAGGCCAGCTTGTGATTGGTACTTCCAAAGTGGGTTGAAGTTGTCGTAAATTTTATGATTACACAGCCCCACTCACTTAAGGACATGATGAGATGATTGGCTGATTTAACTGTCATTCAAGACAAATCTCTCCTTTAGTTGCTCTTGTGTTGCCATCTATAAGACAGAACATCAGTCACAGAGCTAATAGCATCCTTGATTCTGCTAGATGAAGACCTCACACTTCAAACACAGTGGGTTACTTCCTAAAAACCTGTTTTATACAATCAGGATGATCTATTATCTGTTTGAAAATAACAGGGTTTTTACAAATATAAATTTTAGAATACATTAGTCCCTCTCTGACTGTTTGCCAATAATTATTACCAAAATATTATTTTCTGTTTCAGAATAATAAAGGGAAAAACAAATGGTTGCTTTCTTTCTAGTTTAGCTGTATCACAGCCTCATACTCATCATGTGCTCCAGGAAATGGACTGAAGACAAATTCACTAATGTGAACAGAGAAATTTAAATATTAGGGACTAGGGACCCTTTATTAATATATATATATATATATATATATATTTTTTTTTTTACTTGAATATTGAAATACTCTTTATTGGTTAAAAGACTGGCTATCCCTAACTGTGCAACTACCTTCAGATGTAGGATAAATCCCCAGTGGCTTCCTTCCTTCATCCTGTCCTCTGAAAACACGACTTGGTAAAAATACATAATACAGCCTGGTATGTTCCCAGTACTTATCAGGTATGTACCAAGTATGTACCGGGCTCTATTATGTATTGCTAGTTAAGGTTTTCTTAGTTTTCTTCTTCTTCTGAAAATTATTTTTCTCAGGTAATCTCAATTTAAATTGGACACTTTAAATCAACATTAATTTACCAAATGCTGAATGTTTAAGGATAATCTTAAAGAATCTTGTGTCACATGATGAAGACGAGGATACTGCTTTTCTAACTTTTATTTTTTATAATTCAAACACTCACACTACCTTCTGTTTGTTTCCTCCAAACCTCTTATAATTTTTTTTACAGCAGTACAAGAGCAACACATGGAACTGGATCAATGGGCATTACAACAATGGGCACAAAGTCATTCTTAAATCCATCCATCCACTTTCTGTACCTGTAAAATCCTGTTCAGGGTCTTTAGGAGGGGTCCACCATGGATAAGTTTTCAGTCCAACACTCCTTCTTAAAATCTTATTATTCACAGTCGTTGTTTCTTGTCGATTCAGCAGAATCCTCATATGAAAGCTCTCCATTCTATGTGTTCAAATTTAGTCTTTGGCCCCAAAAGACAAGTTGTACCATCTTATTACAAACTAAAAATATCTGTTACATTCAATTGTTTTCTGAAAAAGAAAAAAAAACTTTTACTATATAAGAAAAGTCAAAATATTTGAATATTTCTGAACTTGTAATAAAACCATCTCAGCAGATATGTTCTATAAGCATCAGCTTCAGTAAGCTCATCAGCTAAATCTTTAGGCCCCACACCTTTAAATGCAATAATCAAACTGACACTGAAAAGAAAGTCAATAGATTTAAACAAAGCTAATGTTAGAAATGTCCTCTATTGTCTGACTATCTGTGCTCTCTTGAGTTTAACATCATCTGAACTTCAACAGGTCCAGTCTTGTGCTAACATAGAAAATCTTTGTGACTTCTTCACAGCCACACAACTTTTTTTAAATGGCACTTGAGAAGAAAGTTAAATAAGAATGTAAACACATATAATGTTTGTTGTCTGACCAGGTCACTGGCAGTTTACACATTTCAAAAGGTAAACATCAATATATATGCAAGTATACTTAGTTAATACAGAGACACATGCAAAACAACTGAGGCAAATGAGAGTAAAGAATTGCACACTTACTGTATATAGCACCTTTCTAACCTTGTCCAGTGCTTTACAATGTGTTTCACATTCACACTCTATACACAGCACTTTTATATATCTCACCCATCCACTAAAAACCATATTGGGAGCAGTGGGGGGTTTGGTGTCTTGCCCAAGGACACTTAGGGGATTTTCCATCAAACTGGTTTCAGTGCTAACCCAGATCCAGAGGTCACTCAGCACCAGCTCTTTCTGTTTCCACCATAAGCTCTGCCTCTGGCATCAAAAAAACAAAACAAAATGAAACAAAAAAAATAGTTCTAACTCAACACCAAGTCTTTGATGGGTCAGAACTGCTTTTATTAGGAGCTGGAGGTAGGATTATGGAAACCAACCAACAACCAATCAATATGTTAAGTGCCAAGTGCCAAAATAGGCAGTTTCACCTTCCTAAATTTAGGACAAAAATACCTCAATCAGTCAACCTCAATAGGAAGTGCAATACTATGAGTTCACAGTCTTGCATCTTCTTGCAGTCTGTTTTTTTTCACATATGTATATATATATATATATATATATATATATATGTGTGTGTGTGTGTGTGTGTGTGTGTGTGTGTGTGTGTGTGTGTGTGTGTGTGTGTGTGAAGTTAGGGGTCACAATTTAAGTGCTCCGATGTCCACTGGCACCACTGAGGCCTTGACTCTCTACAATTTCTTCATCTCTGTCAGCCCTTGGCATTTTTCCAGCTTCTAGGGCTCCTTTTTTCTGATATTACAGTTGCTTGGTATTGCTACGTCTGTCACCACTGCTTTCT
This sequence comes from Kryptolebias marmoratus, assembly GCF_001649575.2. Taxonomy (NCBI): domain Eukaryota; kingdom Metazoa; phylum Chordata; class Actinopteri; order Cyprinodontiformes; family Rivulidae; genus Kryptolebias; species Kryptolebias marmoratus. The sequence continues at coordinate 25,498,861 of NC_051449.1, forward strand.
TCTGTATCTTCTCTATCATCACATTGTCTGGTTGGTTAGCCATCACCTGTTTGTCAGTCTGGATCTGAAAGTCCCACAGTATCTTAGGTCTGCCATTCTCCACCAGCCTTAGTGGAGTCTCCCATTTTGACTGTGGGACTTCCTCTCCATACTCGGTATATTATTCCAGCCACTTGGTTATGGTGTTCAATGTATTCTTTGCCTGCCTGCATCTTAAATACCACTGTTATATGCTGGACTGTCTCAGGTTAATCTTTACACAGCCAACATCTTAGGTCCTGTCTGGTATGGTCGACCCCAGCCTCTATTGCTCTTGTGCTGCCATGATTAGTGTCTCGTGCTGTCCTTCAGTCCAGCTCTTTAGCCACTGGTAGGATTTCTTGATATCAGTCACTTCCTCAATCTGCCGGTGGTACATGCGGTGCAGGGGCTTATCTTTCCATGAGGGTTCCTCTTTCTCCTCTTCCACATTGGGTTTCTGCTGCCTGAGACATTCACTTAGCAGATCATCATTGGGGGCTTTCTTTCTGATGTACTCCAGAATCTTGGTTGTTTCATCCTGTGTAGTGGCTCTGATGCTCACTAGTCCTCTGCCTCCCTCCTTTCTCTTAGTGTACAGTCTCAGGGTGCTGGACTTAGGGTGAAACCCTCCGTGCATTGTGAGGAGCTTTTGTGTCTTGATGTCAGTGGCCTCTATCTCCTTCTTTGGCCAGGTTATTATAGCAGCAGGGTATCTGATGACTGGCACCGCATGTGTTGATGACTTGGACTTTGTTCCTACCATTCAACTGGGTCTTCACTCGGAGATCAGAAACAAATGTTCAAAAACAGAAACTGTTGTCTAAAACAGTGCTTACAAAAAAGATTAATAATATTAAGACATCTGTTTACAGGAATAATGACACAAACCTTCTGATCTGTGGAGATAAAGTGTCTCTTAGCACTTTGATCCTCTACAGAAACTCTGAATCCAGCAGAGGGAGGAACAATTATTTACAGGAAGAGACATTTAATGTGACATAATGATGCAGCTCTGAGTCAGCTCTCTAGCTGTAAAAAAAAAAAAGGTTCTTAACTTGAACCAGCTCGAGCATCAGCCCTGGTCTAGCACTGGAACCTTTAGTGGAAAAACCCTATTAGACACACTGCAGGACTGTGGATCGAATCTCTGATCTCCTACCTGGGAAACAACAACCCTACCCTGTCTGGGCAAAAGGCGCCCCCAATATTGTGGTGTTTGATAGTATGTATAAAAGAGCATGTTAATTTCTCAATAAAATGCTGTAGTAGACAAAAAAGCTATGAATTACAATGTTATGAAAATAAAATTTCTTTATATACTTCAAAAAACAATTAGTAACTTTCACTTAGTTTAAATTGAAGTTGTAAAGTTGTAAATTCTGATTATTTCAGTTTTAGACAAGGCATTCAGGAGTCTCTGTATAGACAGCAGGGCAATGCTAAAGAATCCAAACATCATCCAAATTTGTTTAATTCTTAAAATCAAGTCCTGTTATCAATAAATTAGACAAATTGCAATGTTTTAACTTTTTCAACAGTACATATATATATATATATATATATATTCATAATTTTAATCTGAAGTTTTTCTAATTTAAAATAAATGTTCCTACTACTACTAATTATTGTAAAATTGTACTTCTTGAGAAATTCTGAGTGTATTGTATAAAATGTGTGGTGAGACTAACTGAAGAATAATGACTGCAAATTTACACTCATTTTTTCCTAAATTAATGTTTCCCCTTAAATCCTTGTGTTGTATTTGTGCATTTATGCTAAGATGAAAAATTATTATCTTGTTAATTTATCATTTAAAGATTTGGTAAAACTACTATTAATGTAGGAGAAAATAAGCTTTACTGCATAATTTTACTTAAAAAATATGTCTTTTCAAAGCAACATTTTTTTCAAATCCTTTTCCCACTACAACAGATAAAATTAGGTTGGTTAAAAAAATATTACCAATCTTTGTTCTTCACTGTGGTTTCAAAACGTTTTTTCATGTACAACACGCCTACTACACAGTAAAGTTTATGTACTGCACAAGATAAAAAAGTAGAAAGCAAAGGAAAATGTGCATGTTTAACTTTATATTAAACACAGTATATAACCCAAGCCAACACAAACACAATACCATCATCACCAATAAAAAGGACTCTGCCCTTGATAATTAAGACCATGAGTTTGTTTTACCTGTTTCCTTGGACTCACTTATATACAAACACATCCCAAAAATGGGCTTCAAATGTAAAGTTTACATGTTTGATGTGTTTTCTGTGATTTGTGACAGTATGAAACTTGGAGTATATTTATAAATGTCTTGTTATTGCAGTCCTACCTGACCTGACAGCTGGATAGGAGTGACAACAGTCTTTGGGCTGACTAAATCCTTGCTGGCAGGGAGGTATGGCTTTTATCAAATGATACCACCTCCCTTTGTGTGTTGGTTGAGTGAAATGGTCAGTTGTTTAATTAGCCTATTTAGCAACTGTTTCTCATTTACAAAAAGCTGTTTAGTGTCTCCAGCAGTCTTTGATTTAAAAATATACAAATAAATAATAGCAACACACTTAAAAAAGAAAAGAACTCAGACTTCTTACACAGAAGGCCCTGACTATACACCTTATAGTTGTGTCTGTACTCATTATAGTCTGTTAACCAAAGTGTATCTCAAGCCTGTTACCTAACTGATCAACTGAGAAGTTGCAGGTGGCACTAAATCCTTTTATACCTTCAACCAGAAGCAGACCCTGCTTTGTAGATAGAATTTGTAGTTCTGGGTGTTGGCCCCAGCAGCACACCAAGTGTTTTTCTTGGTTGAACTAAACTCCATCATTCTTTGTAGGCCAAGCCAAAATTAGGAGGTGGAGTGTGAGTCAGGATGGGGCGAGGTAAGGTAGGGGGAGGAGTTGGGCTCGGGCGTCCAAATAGACCTTGCATCTGCCTGTTTGGGAAATTGGGCTGAATGGGGTTTTCTTGGAAATTTCGAAGGTTTTCATGAAAACGGTTGCTGCTGTCATGGTCAAGGCGGTTGGTTTCATCACAGGAACGGTGATGGTTTTGTAGGTCGGTGGTAGGTCCTCGGTCTGGGACATGGATATTGTTGCTGCTGCCCTTCCTTCTAAGAGTGGACTCACGACTGGACGAGGCCACGGACTGGGAGTCTGAGCCTCCATCAGTGCTAGCAGCTGTCGTCTCCACCGGGGTGACCCTGATAGTAGTGACAGCCTGAGGGTGGGGGTGGAAAGGTGGAGCAAAGGTGGCAGGAGGAGCAATTGTCATGTTGGAGTTGGTAGAGTTGAGGTTGAAATTAGGATGAACATTGTTGAAGTTTGGATTACTGGGATTGTTGGGAATAAAACTGGAATGCTGAAAATTATTAGGATTATTTGGATGTAGGGGGTGCAAAGGGTGCACAACACGTGGATGGTTGGTGTATACACCTCCTCCTCCCCCTCCCTCCCCACCACATTCGCTTTCTGACTCGGTCCCTGTCACACTCCTCCTTCCATCCACTGATCCACCGTCCCTCAGAGAATCACAGCTGTCGGTGTGTCTGTTCAGGTCATTTAGGGCAAAGGTAGACTGACGCAGGGATGCTCGCTGTTCTGGTGGTTTCCACCGCCAGGAGCCACTTCCATCAGTACTCGGAGGCCTCACCACCGGTTTGTTTTGTCTGGACTCTGGGTGGGCTTCTACACGAACTATACTGCCAGTTCTTTCCAAACCTCCTCCTAAGAAAAAAAAAAAAAAAAACAAGAAAAGTTTATTCTTATCTATGTGTTTGTTGGAAATAATACAGTTGGACAAGTCACATAAAAAAAAAAATTGTAACTGTTTTCTCACAGAATAGTCACAGAATTGTTGCAGACATCTCCAACGCATCTCAAAAGCACTAGTGCTGCATTTTGACACCTACAACAGAGCACTCCTCTGACAGAATGTCCAGCTAGTTCTAAAAAACACTCAGAAGATAAATAAAAATGAAAGCTGTAAAGCAGCATTGAACGGCCCTTGTGCCTTGGCAATGCTCCAGCCTGTTTCATAATATCAGGCAGTGAGAGCTGCCACACCTATATAAAAACAACACCTAAATTTCTAGGAGGTGCTTGTTTAAATGGAAAGGGCTGGATAGAGCAACAAATATCTTTAAAGTAGGGATTACAGTTCATAGTGGCTAACATCCATAAGTAAAACAATTCTAACAAACATCTGACAAAGTTGGATGTTGATATGAAAAAGCAGGTCAAAGAATATCTATGCATAAAAAATTTAACTTCCTGTTCTCAGTAGGTGGGGGTAAGGAAATGGCATAATATTGAGATATAGTATTGTTGAGTACTGGACTGTGATCAAGTAGAGGGTTTTAAGTGCAGATCAGATGTTCTATATGAAGTCAAGTTTGAGGTGTAGCCATGTGGTGAAAACTCAAGCTCTTGATCACTTTAATTCTCCCATGTCTTAATGGTATGTTGATCAGGTTTAAAGCTGATAAACCAACATTTCTAAGAGGATTTTGTTCAAATGTAAAAAAAACAGCCATTGTAAAGGCACTTTCTTTGTACTTCTAGTTCCAGTCCCAAGTCCAGATAAATGGTGACGATTCTGTCAGGAAGGGTATCTGATGTAAAACTTGTGCAAAACAAATATAACTGCCGTATTGGATCAGTCATATTGAATCAGTCATATTGGATCAGTCATATTGGATCAGTCATATTGGATCAGTCATATTGGATCAGTCATATTGGATCAGTCATATCGAATCAGTCATATTGGATCAGTCGATGACTGGATTACCAACGACCACCTCTGGTGCTGTTAACCAGCAAGGTGCTGGTGAAAATTAGACTACTGTTGGTTGAAGATCCTCAAGGAGGAGAGGAGGAAGGCATGCCAAGAAACACCAAGAGAAAGTGAAAGTCAGTAGTGTGGAGGTTAGAGCAAGGACTCTGAATGTAGGGATAATGACTGGTAAAAGTAGAGAGCTGGCAGGCAAGATGATGAAAAGAAAGGTTGATGTTTTAAGAAACAGCAGAGGTGGATTCACCCTGTCCTACCATGGGGCAGACAGGAAGAAATAAAGCAGTTTGTAAAGAGTGTTCTGGAAGGGAAAAGTGTCAGACAAGATTATGAGCCGGAAGTTGGAAATTGAGGGTGTAATTTTGAATATTGTCACCATAGGTTGGCTGACACTTGAAGGAGAAAGAGGAATTCTGGAGTAAGATGGATGAAGTGGAAAAAGGTGTCCTTAGAGAAGAAAGAGAAGTGATTTGATGGTCATGTTGGCGAAGAGAACAGAGGACATGAAGACGTACTGGGTAAGTATGGTATGAAAGATAGGAATGCAGAAAGAATGTGCAGTAGATCAGGTTGATGAATAATAGAGAGGGAAACATACTATGAATTACCAGAGTATGTTGAATAAGTGGAAGGAATACTTTGAAGAGCTGATGAATGAGGAAAATGAGAGACAGAAGACAGATGGAGGACAGATAGTGAATTGGAAGTGCAAAGAATTAGCTAAGAGGAAGTAAGGTCAGCTTTAAATAGGATGAAGAGTTGAAAGGCAGTTGGTCCAGATGATCTGTCAAATTCAGAAAAGAATAAAAATCTTACTTCTAACATCTAAAGCTCTCAACAACCAAGCTCCATCCTATATTTTTGTTCTATAGTCTCCTATAGGAGCAATTAGATCTCAGACTGCAGGTTTACTTGTGGTTCCTGAAGTTTCCAAAGCTAGAATGGGAGGCAGATCTTTCAGTTATCGGGCTCCTCTCTTGTGGAACCAACTTCTAGTTTCTGTCCATGAGGCTGGCACCCTGTCTACTTTTAGGATTCGGCTTAATACTTTCCTCTTTGATGAATCTTATATTTAGGGTCTGACTTGACTATCCATTAGTTATGTTGCCATAGACTTAGACTGCTAGAGGACAAACTAAACACCTTTTCTTCACTCTGCTGCTGTCTGTACTCTCTTCTCTCTACGTTTGTATTTGTAAATGGTGGTGTCATTACCCTGTTTTTCTTTGTATGTATTCCCATAGAAACAACACCTAGACCAATCCTTCTGTGTTGGCATTTTATAATCTATGTGAAAGTTTTTGTACAGTGCCCTGAGATTTCCTTTGTAGTGAATTGTCTATCTATTAATAAACTGAATGCAAATCAAGTGTAAAATGTGATGATATGCTTGGGACAAAGGTTTACAAGTGCCAGTACTGTGTACTGGTGAGTATTGGCTCACTTTGAGCACTGAGTGATTTACATATTAAATGTATTGTCTTTGCACAGTAAACATCTTCCCATAGGTACAATAAAGTTCCTTAGGTTGATTAATTCATATCCATATTGCCTGATCACACTGGTGATGAAGTGAAAGTACCTGGTAACCAGGCACACCAAAGATTCTTTCAGTTAAACAAAGACTGTAAAGAAATGCATTTTTTTTAATGGTGCAGAGAAGTAGATCAAAGTTCAGCAAAAAAATGATGAAAAGAATCATGAATAAAATCCAAATGTTATGCAGAATCTGAGAGTGGTCCACAGTATTCATAGAAACACCAACCTCCTCCTCCCATTGCTCCAGTGGTAGAGGCCGGTGGTGATGGGTCTTGGTCTGTCAGTGCTCGGTACCGAATAGATCCAGTGCAGCTGACAGTACTTCCACCATCTTCTGACCGAGGAGAGTGAAGCAGACCTTGCTGTTTGGATAATGCTATCACCTAAACAAAAGACACAAAAACTTAAAACATATGCTGATACCTACATTTATTCTCACCACCTAATCTCTCTCTTGTAAGTTGTTTGCTGTAACTGTTGTGAATTATGGGTTTAGTTCTGTCTTTGGCTTTTTTCTCTGCTCCCCTCCTGGTTTTACTTGTTTAGAGACAAGATTAAAAAAGTGTGCAGTTAAGTGTGCAGGTGCATAAGCACCAAAGCACCTTTAAGACTATTCAGTTATCTTTGATTTGTGTCACAGTTTTGGTTTCTATCTCCTCCCACAGGTTTTAAAAAACTAAAAAAAAAATATACATCAAAACTTTGTCTCAACTGAATATAAGGTGCTCTGAATTTTGGTACCAGTACTTCATATGATAAAGACAAAATCTGAAGAAAAACCGTAAAAAGGGCAAGAATGGGATTTTGTGAAACAAGAGAAAACGTAGCCATCTTTAAAGATCTGTAGATCAGAGATTCTTCACAGTACGGAAGATGTAAAGTTTAAATTGATCACAGAAAGTTGGACATGACTAAACTGGAATTTTGATACATTTTCAGTGGGTTTTTTTTAACAATCACAGTTTAGGTTTTAATATTTTATTTTTCCCCTTTTTACTGTGTTGATTTCACACACCATAACCTTTGAGCAGTCTAAACTCTTCTTACTCACACAATCTTAACACTTCTTCCAGAGTCTAAATATGCATGTATAAACATATAGGTACTTTTGACCTTTCACCTAGTGTCTTGCCCACTGCTATAGAATTTATGATTTTCTCTCAAATCTGAGTACACACAACCAAACTCTCATTGACTTCCATGCTATCTAAGCTCAGAATTTTCTCTTCAAAACTAGAAGTGAAGGCTCTTTTTAACTTGCTACATCTACATAAAAACACTGTAGAAACTTAAAACAAATAAACAAAACAAACATGTGTGACAGATAGATGCCTCTGCCACTAAAGGTTCAGAAATAAATAAATAAATCACAGTGACTGTGTAAGGTTTACTTTATAATCTGCATTTCATTCTGCCTGTCTTATTAATACTGCTGACAAGGAGTGACAGACAAAGCTGCGTCGTTATCATGGTGAGTATAATGATCCCCTAGCACAGGGGTCTGCAACCCTGGTGCTCGAGGGCCACTATCCTGCATGTTTTACTTGTTTCTCTGCTCCAACACACCTGATTTGAATCAGTGGGTGATTAACAGGCTTCTGCAGAACATGAAGAGGTGATTTAACCACTGAATCAGGTGTTTTGGAGCAGGGAAACAAGTAAAACATGCAGGATAGTGGCTCTCCTGGACCAGGATTGCCTACCCCTGCCCTAGCAGAAAGCTTCAACATTTCGTTTGACCTTGGTGCTCTTTACACTTATTTTACAGTCCAAACATCAAAATATAGGGATTTTTTCTGAGTGTAGATTATTATCACCAGCTGCCAGCACCTGTGTGAGTGTGCCACCACCCAATTTTATTAAACAGAAAAATGGCTAATACCCAATCAGCTTTTCAGATATTGAGCTAAAATTTGGTGTGGTAGTAACTGAGGGCCATTCCCAACACATACTCTCAGCACAGACCATGCAAACAGATCATGCAAGATCTGTTTGGAAAACTTTGCCATTAACAAATGGAATCAACCATTTATTGTTCTCAAAATATCTCATGAACCACTGAAAATAAATTAATACAACTTTAAGAAATTAATCATCGCTTCATCTATAACTGATTACTTCTTTGGAGTCAACCAAATACCTTAGTAAACATAACAACTAGTAATTCAGCAAATTTTACAAGTATTGAGCTAAATTTGGTGTGGTAGTAGTTGAGCATCATCTCCAACACATACTTTAAAAGTGAGACATTGTGCAACATCTTTGCCTGGAACCTTGCCATTGAATTTTGGCGTCAACACAGTTTATGTTAGAGAATTATTGATACAAAAATAATCTTAATTATCTTTGATTTTTAACTCAAAAATCTGTATTATTATTAGTAGTATAAAAGATTTTAAATGTGGTTGTTTCTGGATTAGTTATAAAGCTTTCCAGTATGAAAAGCAATACCATTTATGTTGGTGGTTTGTCTATGTGTTTGTTAGCTAAAGGTTTAGTTTAGCATTTTTTTTATTACAATAGAGCAGCTTATTTGTTCCAGAAACTAACAATTAAAGACTGGTGTGTGATTCAGTTCATTACTGAGAACTTTTAAGATGTTTTTTTCTTACTTACAACTGTCTTTCCTTATTGCCCAACACCATTGGTCTTCCTTTAAACATCTAAAAGGTAAGATGAAAGAAATTGTACTCTAGCAAAGGTCCAGAACACAGTATATATTGGACTTCTCTCACTATATTGTTTTTTCAGACCTCTACGTCTGCGGGCTGGCAACTTCTCATCGCAGAGACAAACCATTGGCCAGATGTCAGAATAACCATAAATGATAGAAAACTTGTGTATGTCAGGTGAGGTGGAGGTAACGGAGGCGAACCCAGAACGCAGACTCATGTTTGCACTAAAAGAAAAAACTAATTTATTAAATCAAAAACAAAAGCTGGCAAGGCAGCAAACTAAAACATAAACTAAATCCAAAACAAGGGCAGTAACCAAAATGCAGACAGGAGCAGGAACAAGCGGAACGCAGACAGAACAATGAACCAGCGGAGTAGTGGAGAAAGTGACCGGGTTTTAAACACTGAAGATAACGAGGTAAGTGGGAACAGGTGAGCGATACAAATTGTTGACAGGTGGAGATGGGCGTGGCAGAGAGACGAGAGAAACTGAGGAGTGAATGGTGACAGAAAAACAAAGGCACCAGTAACAAGAACTAAACTAAGACAAAAAACTGCGTTTTTGTTTTTCCCCTCCCCACCCTCCCGAGCTAGGAATTTTTTTGTTTTGGGACGTCGAGGGCCATTCCTTGAGAGGGGGTACTGTGATTTTTTTGTTTTTTTCTTTGTGTTTTTCTTGGTTTTTGTTAGTTATCTTTGTTGTTTTCTTTTTTGCACTGTCTCTGTTTCCAGTGTTTTTCGATTCATCCTCAGTCTACACTTGGTTTTCTGCCACCCCGACCTCCACCTATCCTATTATGTTTAAAAACATGGTCATCTCCACTCTCTGCTGGTTCATTGTTTTTGGTTCCTTGCTTGTAGTCGTTCATGTTTCGTCGCTCCATGCTCAGTCTGTTTATGTTCTGTATTAAGTTCTAGTTTTTGCCGCCTCGTCAGCCTTTTTTTGTTTTTGTTTGCCTTTATTTAATAAATTAGTTTATTTTAAGATAAGTCTGCACTCAGGGTTTGCCTTCTTCTCCCCGGCCGATGACAGTAACCGCCATTTTGGAAAGTTTATACAGTCATAAATGATTTATGTTACATATTATGTTTTTTTGTTTCTATACTTTCTCTCTGCTCCTGGTGGAAGGCGGACATGTTTCTTTTCTCTCTGTCTCCTACACCCCNCCCCTGGCTGTTTGGATTCGCCATTGAGAAGTATCAGCAAGACTTTCAAGGCAGACGGAAAACAAGTCGGCCTGACCCAAAACAATTGTTGTTTTGTGAATTCTGGCTCCCTTAGGCTGACCTTGGTCAGCTATCTTTAATTTCTCCCTGGATTTTATGTAAATCAGATGCTCTGCTCCCTCCTGCCTAAGGACATCTGTGGATCTGCTCTGGGCTGACTGATAAACAGTCCATCATTATCAAAGACAATGGCCTCTGTGACAAGATTCTTGGACTTCTCTGCAAACACACACGCACACACACACACACACACACTCATACAACACACACCTCATCGTCTTCCACCGTCTCTACAAACACACACACAAACACAATTTATGCTGTCTCTGTCTCTGCCTCGTCTCTGTCACTCGCACTCCCTCCCTCCCCTCCTTCACTACCTTAGTCTAATTATTTTAGTAATTCTTATGTTGGTAAGGAAACACAAGCTACAATCTGGTAACGTCCATAAATGACCCAAGAGAAAAATACAAAACAACAAGGATATTGTAGTCTTGATTAGATGGCACTTATCTAGAAAGCAAGACATGCTTTGTGCCAATAAAAATAAAATGCGTGCAGTGCCGAAAACGACCAAAAGAGGGCGCCAAAGCACATAGAAAAAGTCCTGAAAAAGATTATCTGCAAAGACAATCTGGTTTCTCAGGTGACTGGAAAACCAAATCAATTAAGTGCTATGATGAAAAATCATGAAGATGCAGATAATGTTGATGAACATTTAAATACGTTTTCAAAACTCATGAGCGACTTTGTCCAATCAAATGAGAAGGTTCTACAACTGCTAACAGAGGAAGAGAAAGATGCTGATCAGATGTATTGCTATCAGCCAAAAATGGAACATTTCACCAGTTTTATGAAAGAAGCTGAGAAATGGATAATCAATGCAAGGCAAAAACAACAGGACGAAGTGGGTCCAGATGACAGCGTGTCTTCGACAAGTGGAAAAAGAGGGAAGCGACTAGGTTCCTGCACATCCAGCGCCGGGTCCAGCCACTGTGGTTCAACCACATCATCATCTTCTGCATGTCGGAAGGAACAAGCAGAAAGAGCTTCTCTTATGGCAAAAGCAGAGAAGTTAAAGGAGAAACAAGTTCCGGAGTTGGAAGAGCTGAAGTTAAAGGCAAAGAAGGAACAGCTGGAATTCGAAACCCAAATTGCTGCTTCTACTGCAAAGATAAAGGTACTGGAATATTGTGAGTATGAGGTCAGTGAAAAGAGAAGTGTAACCTCTCACCGTGCAGGCTCATTTAGTGGGCTTATCCCAAATGCCCCCAATGAACAGTCAAATACTCACCTAAGTGGACCACAGTACCAAGTTAAACAGGAGACTGTTTCTCAAAGGCTTGAAATGGACACCATAGTTAATTTGTCTGTAGTAATGCTTAAACAGAATAATATCTCAAATATTGCCTCACCAATCTCTGGTGATCCCTTAGAATTTAAACCATTCCTTAGAGCTTTCAATCATACAATCAGCAGTAAAACTGATAACGACAGTGATAAGATCTACTATCTGAAACAGTTCACAAGAGGTGAGCCTAGAGACTTAGTCAGAAGTTGCCAACACATGAGCCCATAAAAAGGTTACCACAAGGCAATAAAACTCATACATTATCATTACGACAATGAAATTAAAATCGCAACAGCTTGCCTGCAGAAGGCTGTAAACTGGCCTCAGTTGAAAGCAGTTGATGCCAAGCTCTTCAGAGTTACTCACTATTTCTAACTGGGTGTAATAATGAGATGCAGAATATTAACCACCTTGAGAATACATTTTTTGAAGTTCCAAGCATACTGTACTGGCCTGAAACTGCGACATCAGGGTACTGTCGGTCACTGATTGGTTAGGGGGTGGAGTCACTGGTGGCATCCGAGCTACCCTTACAACAACAACTCGAGGCACCATCTTTTCTTTGCGATCGTTGGAGCGACATTCCTGAACTGATTAGACTGGCAAAGTACACCGTGGTCCAATTCTGAGGTGCAGGATTTTTTTGTGCTTGGTGGCAAAGGACAAAATTCAGAGCAAGCTAGATGGGTCGACTCGCAATGAAAAAAATTTCAAAGAGGTGTCGGAGCTGATGGCTGATCGTGGCTACCAGAGAACACCGAAGCAGTGTAGAGATAAATTAAAAAAACTGAGGTGCGATTACCGCACGATAAAGGACCACAATGGAAGGAGTGGTTCAAACCGCAAAACATGGAAGTGGTTTGACCAGATGGACACCATTTACGGACATCGGTCATCTAACAATGGGAGGGAGAGAAGCTTGGATACGGCCTCTTCACTGCTGGAATCCATGATGGACGATGGTGAGTGTTTTTTAACTTTAAGCATATTTTATATTAAAGTTACTTATCCCATCGGTGGTGAGTGTAATTTGAAAAAAAATAAACAAAATTAACACTCGTGGATGCTAAGTACTAGCATCGATGCTAACTATGAACTGTTCGTGTGTACTACTTTGGTCTGCAACTACATATCTTAATGTAGGTTTTCTGAAGTTTTGTGTATCTTTTGTTTTAGAACTTGTGCCAACATCAAACAATAACCCTCCATGTCCCCCTGGATCATTCCTCCACTCCGTCGCGACATAGTAGCACCACGCAGAGCAGCATAACACAGCAGCCTGCTGTACTTGGTAAGAAGCAATCATGCAGCCGTATTGATACCTGAACCACCTTGATATTGAACAATAACATTTTTTTTTAATTTCTGTTGCACAAAGTTTAACACCTGTATTCACCTGTTTAATATCAGCACACTCATTGATTCTGCTTACAATAAAGCCTTTTCCTCAGTTGCAACACCTTTCTTTGTTTTAAGCCTTTTTTCCCACTACAGTCTCTAGACTTGGTTTTTGTTGACCACTTGCCACTTCTTCTTTTCTGTCTAGGCAAGAGAAAGTGCGGCGCAACTAAGGAGCAGTCATTTGTTGCAGCAGTGCAGGCAGAAGACGAGAAGACGAGGGCACAGCGGGACCAACACGTCCATCTTGTGCTGGATGAAGCGCGGGAAGCAAGAGAACAAGAGGCGGCCTTGAGGAGGGAGGAGATGCAACACAACGCTGCCTTTAATCAAGCGTTCCTTGGACTGTTGGGGGACATTGCACGTGCTCTGACCCACAGGCATTCTTGATTTTTGATGATTTTCTATACATTTCTACTGTTACATCTGTTTTTTTAAAATAAAAATGTTTTCTGAAGTCCTTGCATCATCATTTGTTTTGTTAGGAGTGTACAGTGATCTATGAAATTTCCATTTGCCCTTCAGCTTTAATGATTCTTAACTCTCCTGTTAAGTTGCAAGTCAAATTCATCCATTTTAAAATTCAAAAATCTAACAAAATAGTCCCAAGTACTTTTTCTGTATGAAGCCTCTTCTGCTTGGCTTAGCTTAACATAAAATAAAAATGGTTCATCTTAGATATTTGCATCCCCCACTTGCATTTATATTTTACATAGATACTGTTCAGGTCAAGTTGATCCAGCAGTCAAAGCTAAGTGTAAAAAGGGTAAAAAAATTCCTATTTTGTTCATTTATGGTTCAAAAACATTGATTGATAGGTGTCTCAAGTTCATTTATAAACATCATTCCTTGAAAAGCAAAAAGTTAGAAATTCAAAAAAAAAAAAAAACAATTTCAAGTATAAATGGATTTATTTTGTTAATAAAAACAAAATAAATACATTGAAATAAAAAAAGAAAAATACAAGCTTTGAACAGAAAGGAAGCAGAGTAAAGAAATTAATTAATGGCAGTGAACAGATTTGAAATTAACTGTTACTGTTAACGAGGTACTCCATAAGAGCATCTCTGACATGTCTGCCCTCATCCAAATCGCGTGGCACTCCCTGCCCTGGCTGCAGTGCAGCTGCCTCTGCATCCGGTAGGTCCAACGAGGTCTCAAATGACTCACCATGATTTTCACAAAGATTATGCAGAGCACAGCAGGTCAGCACCATAGACATGACAAGTTCAACATCGCAGTCATTCCTTTTCAGAAGGCAACGTCATCTTCCCTTCAGCCTTCCAAAAGCATTTTCAACCACAACCCGTGCACTACACATTTTTGTTGAAGAACTGCTGTTCTGAAGTTAGTCTTCCAGTGTTGGGAAATGGTTTTAAGAGCCAGTCAAGCAAGGGATATGCAGAGTCACCCAGGTTGTAATAACCTGTAGCCACTGTGCCAATGTTCCTGATGTGAGGTGGGAATAGGTTTCCGCGGCTGGCTCGCTCTGACAGAGCGGACAGTCTGAAAACCCTGGCATCATGCGAGTTCCCTGACAGTCCAGCAAACAAATTCCAGAAGATTCCCTTTCCATCCACAACAGCCTAAAGGAAAATGGAATGCCAACCTTTTCTATTAAAATAGTCTGTGTGGTAGTGCTGTGGTGCTATGATGGGTATGTGGCAGCCATCAATAGCACCCACACACTGTGGGAGCCCCCACCTGTTTTCAATGTACATGGCAATTTCTCTAAAACGGTCTTCATCAGGGAAACGGATCTGCTCAGGCACCAACACTGTCTCTGCTGCAACACAAAACTCCTGCACACACCTACACACCGTTGTGATGCTGACTCCAAAAAGATGTCCAACACTCCTGTACTCTGAGCCAGTAGCCAGCTTCCACAGTGCAATGGCCACTATCTTCTTTAATGGCACACAATGGCGGAAAGTTGTATGCTGTCGCTCCAGAGCTTGATGAAGTTGGTTGCACAGGTAGATAAACGTTTGTTCCGACATCCGGAAGTTCTGCAACCACACGTGCCTTCTGTGAATCCAGGAACAACAACATCCCACCACTCGGAGGCTCGGTTAAATGCCCAGACTTTTGGTTTGCGCCGCTGATTTTGTAGGAGATTCATCTGAAAAAACACGTGCAGCATATTATCTTATTTCATCGACATCACATACGGTACTTTTAGGCTCGGGACAGCCCACTAGCAGATTAGCATTAGCTTACCATCAAACGTCGTCTAGATCGTGTCCTGTCTTCATCTTCATACTGCTTCAGCACTTCCCACACTCTCCTGTACTTCTCCTGTGTGTTTTGCCTCGCTGCTCGCAGCCTTCTCCTGTATTCTTCTCTTTGGCGTCTTGCCAGAAGCCACAGACTGAGCAAAATGTTTGGTAACACGACCATGTCCTCCATTGATGTGTTTGCGGTCTTCTTCTTCTTCTACTACTTGTACTTCTTCTGCTACGTTTAATGGTGGCTGACAAAAAGCTTTGATGCATTACTGCCACCAGCTGGCAAAGGCGCGTAATGACAATTTCCAGACTTGGGGACCGCCCAGAACCCACCCACTAGAACTGTGGGTGGGTTCTGGGCGTAATGGAAAACCCCCTGAACCGTACCGAACCGTCCTGTGCCGTCCCGTACCGTCCCATACCAGCCTGTTCAGGCACTAGTGGAAAAGGGGCATTAGACCAAAGGGCAGTGCGTTTGCCATAATTGTGGCACCTGCAATAAAGGAAAGGTTGCCAGATGCACATAAAGACACCATGCATCAGAGAGCTGATGCCTTTCAAAGACCATGTGTATTTTGTGAGAAAAATCACTTATTTGTTGATTGTCAGAACATAAGAAAACTGCCTCACAAGGAGAGAGTAGAGTTCCTTAAAAAAGGACTTTGTTTGTCATGTTTGACTCAAGGGCATTTGAGCAAAGACTGTAAGAAACAAATTCAATGTGACTACTGTTCTAAAAGTCATCCTGATATGCTCCAGTATGCTAAAACAGATGATGTGGTAGTAGATAACCAGCCAAACGATGAAACTGTAAACTCTAATGTTGAAGCTCCCAAACCTCTTCCCATCACAGGTGGAACATGTGGTGCTACTGGGGCCGATAATAGCAGTCGAGTTTTTTTAGCTGTTGTGCCAGTTCATGTCAAGCTCAAGACAAACAACAAGACAATCGAAACTTATGCCTTTTTGGACAATGGCAGTGAGGAAACCTTTTGCTCAGAGAAGCTTATGAGACAACTTGGCATAGAAGGGAAGAAAACCCAAGTTCTTCTCCACACAATGGGTCAGAAAAAGCTGTACCCAAGCTGCAATGTTTCAGGTTTTGAAGTAAGTGGTGTAAAAGAAGATGTGTACACACAAAGACATTCCAGTTTTAAAAGAAAGCTTTCCTATGCAGACAGACTTAGAGAAGTGGCCTCATATGCACAGAGCAAAAGTGAAGGAGTGGCTCTACACTACCTTTTGTGTCGAAGGAAAACAAGTGGCAAAAAAAAAAATGTCCTGACTGTGCATGATCTACTGAGGAGAGGAAAAACTCTAAAACATTAAGACATCTCCTGCAGAAGGACAGTCAGAACAGGAAGCCATCTGCCCTGATCAGCTGGGAGGGGGGAGGCAGGGACAAAATCAGTAACTCAAAGTGTTATATGTTCCTCCACAACAGCTTAGTGTACCCAACCACAGAATTACAGCCAATTCTCTGTGTTCACACGACAGTTGTAGATACAAATTCACAAGAAGTAACATTTGCATTAAAATGTCAAAATTCCATGACACATTTCAACATTTTAGCATAAACCATCTTGTAGAGACTATCCAGTATTGTTTGGTAAAAGTAACATGATTGTTTAATTAAAATACTTTTTCAATCCATAATCGTTACTAGACTGACTGTTGATCAGAATCAAATTAGTTTGTATATTTGATGACCATCTGTCATTATTTGGATATTTTATAACAGAAGGGATTAACTTCTAACTTACACATGAAGGTGTAGTGCAGGAATCCACAAATGGCAGAGCGCAAAAACAATCTATAAAGTAGAAAAAGGTGCCACCAAATCAAAGCTACACTCATCGGTCAGTAATGTCCTTTTAGGTTAAAAACAAACAATTATTAAAAAAAAAACAAATAGAAATCAGTACTGACACTATTGAAAAAAATCTTTGTTTTTCAGAAAAATTATAAAAAATGGTAAATGGATAAAAATCAGATAAAATGTGTGTCTTGAATGTCCATCCATGAGCTGCAGGAGGTCAGACAGATACAGCAGCCTGCACATTCAGTACGTTAAATCTACAATAAAACTTTAAACTCAATTCTAAAATGAACAGGGAGCCAATGAAGGAAAGCCAGGACAGAAGAAATTTATTTAAATATCTTTGGTCCTATAAGAAGATGAGCTGTACTGTAAAGTGCAGTTTCTGCGCTCTAAATTGATTTATGAATAATAAAAATATTGTGTGCATTTAAAAGCACAAACACTATTCTTTTCAAAGTTTTTGATAAAAAAATATATTTTTAAATCAGATAACTCAAGGTTAGGTTTCTTCAGCAATGGCTGAACAACTGAATGTTTACAACAACAACTGAACTGAGACTATTCCATAAAATGACAAACCCAACAACGCCAAGATCTTTCTTTAAAAAATGAGTTGGAGCAACATTTGGACAGGAGATGTCTTCATATTATTTACTATTTTCTCCTGGTGATTGAACCCCACAGGCTCAAACTGAATAAAGACAACAGAAATTGTGGTGGTGGTGGATGGTTCGTGTGAAGGATGACAGATCAGTGATCTAAGGTTTTGTACCTTGTTGGTAAAAAAAACTGCAGAAATTTTTCACAGGTTTCACAGAATCCTCTGAAACCTGTAAAATGGTCCTGCAGTTTTTCACAAACAAGTAAGACATGTAGATGGAAGAAAAGAACTTGAGGATTACTAGAGATGTTCACAATCTCATTAAAAACAGTAGGTATGCTTTCATTAAATAGTAGAATAACAATTTAGCAATAAATTTGTGACATGTAGAAATTATCAAAAATAAGCCAAAACACAATATCACCCCCTCACACACTTTTGTCAGATTAAAATGATCATCTCACAAAATAAATGTCTACCCCTTTAAGATACATTATGCATAAAAGTAAAAAGAAGATTGACAGCCAGTTCTACCAACCTGTTCTGATCACCAGATATAACGTTGAGTGATTTAGGACTGTGTGAGAAGAAAATATTGATTTTTGCATGAAAAAACTGGATAAAACCAAGAGATAAAACATCAACAAAAAAATTGCCAACCACAAAGTAAATCACTAAACTGAGTTAATTCATCATGTTTTAAAAATAGTAAGAGGGAGACTCCTGTCAAACATTTAATGTGTTGTGCTCTACATCAGCGCATGAGCTCCACACCTCTTTTGGTTCCATGATGCTTGCTTTATTTCTGAAAGCTAACGTCTGTGTGAGACCAGGCAAGCTCCATCTGTGATTTGTGAACTGTCAGAGGCAGAATAAAGATTGGCTGGTCTTTGTGAACCTACCTTGGGATTTCACAACCGAGGTATGCACAAACCATGATTTTTGTGTACCCTTACAACCCAAGTGTTTTTGTATGCATGTTTTTACACATGTATGAATGCATGGATGCATGGGTTGTGTAGAGAAATGCACCTTTATTGAACTGTAATTCCTCATATCCCTCATTTAAATCTCTAAATGTGTTTTGCTGTTAAAATTATGCAGCACTTCTAGGAATTTCTTTGTGGTACTAAGGTATTGACAATATTTTATCAGTATTTGAATGGATGAGAGGAATAGAAAAGTTAGATGTTAAAGTATTTGACTACACGAGATAAAATCTGTTGTTTTCTCTCTGACAAAAAGTGAAGAAGATGTGTCTTACTTTTATTGGTCAGTTAAGCTTAACATTACCCTAGGGCTGAACCAAGATATAAAACTGTCTTTGTCTATCACCATAGCTCTCTTAGCTTTTCCTGATACTTCCAACTCTTCCTAAACAATCTTCAGGACAAAGACTCCCTGTTGTACATAGACGATCAGGCAACACTGACTGCATGTCTCCTTACTGATCAAAAACCTCAGATTTTTTTCATGACTTCCTTCTGAAGAATAGCTTTAATGAACTTTGTTACTTTCTGTAACTGATTGTTCAAGCTAAGACACTGCTGAACAGGTTTAAAACTTAGGACCTGAGAACCTAACCTGAGAATGCACTGCCTGTTCGACTCCACCCAAGAAAATCACCTCCCACAAACTCCGAGTGATTTTAATTCCTTGGACAAAGATGTCGAACTAATATGACCCCTCCAATACAAGTATTTGACAATTGTAATGGGAATAAAAAGTGCTTCAACAATTCTCTGCTGCATGTAAGTTAAAGCTGTGTTTAACTGTTAGAATGGAAAAGTACAGAAGCATTTATGACACCATGTTTTAGTGAAGGAGCACTCCTTATCTTATAGGGCTCTGGGGTGTAAAAAGCAGTTACCTAATCCCTACCCTCATTCAGAGACCCCTCCTCATCCTATGGAAAGTTACGGAGTGTGTTGTGCTGGGTATTTAAAGGGGGCCTTTTGTTCTGTGGTCAGACTCACTCTGCTGACTCACCTCAGCTCAGTGATTCTCAGCTATATAGCTTAAATAAATTATCCTAAGACAAAACTCTTCGTTGTCCTCTTTGGTAAAGAAAATTCCACAACACTATCCATTCCTGGAAGTGGAGATGTCACCAGAACCTCTTTCAAGGTCTCTCATGGGTCCACTGGAATCCAACCAGTGAATGTGTAACATCCAGCTTCAACTCCTCCTGCCTGGGACAATGATCGTGTTAGTGGGAAGAACCTCCTGACAGTTGGGTCTCCAGATCCTTGCTTGCTTATTATAATTTGGCGTTAAAGTTATTTAACATTTGTTCTGAGTTATTAACAGTTAAACCCTTTTTTCAACAGTACTTTTTTTCTTTAATATTTTGAGTAAACCTTCTATTCTGATTTTCTTTTAGGAGGGGGTCATGTTCAGAGTTTAACTCCTTTTCATCCACAGTAATCTAAAATATAAACTTTTATTTTAGACTTGACAGTATTTAATGTCTCATCCTTTAATCACCACTTTTACCCCTTTTACCATAAAATTACTGGAACCATTTTAAGTCATTCCTTGATCTGTAAATAGTTGTAAGCATCTACTTTTTGTAATAAACCACATCAATTTTTAAAATTGGGTCTTTAATTGTTGTGTATGTTTCAGAGAGTCAAAATGTGATATGAACCCAGGTTCCAATAAACCAGAATTAAGGCTAAAGAAAACTTAAGCAAATGGTAATTTAATACAAAACATAATTATAAAATATTAATATTTTCATTAATGCATTGAAGTTTTTTTTTACATCTGTATATATGTTTGTTTGTTTGTATGTGTGTGTGTGTGTGTGGCCATGTATTTGATACATTGTGGGGACAATTTTCCTAACATATACTACCTTGTGAGGACCAACTGCTCCTTGTGAGGACCAAAGCCTATGTAGTGGTAATGGTTAGGGTTAGGGTAAGGGTCAGGGTTAGGCTGTAGTTAGGGTGTAGAAATGAATGGAAGTCAATGGAAAGTCCCTGCAAAGATAGAGAGACATAACATGTGTGTGTGTGTGTGTGTGTGTGTGTATGTATGTATGTATGTATGTATGTATGTATGTATGTATGTATGTATGTATGCATGCATGCATGCATGTATGTATGCATGTATGTATGTATATGTTGCATGATTTTAGAAATTCTGTGTAATCTTTGTCCTGCCAGTTGCTGAAGATGTAGATTAAATAGACAAAGTTATTTAAATTCTAATTTTAAAATCACCCACACAGCACCCAGAAAGACTTAGAATACTGAAGCAGATCAAACTAAAAAAGCTTTAACCTGCATCAGACGAGGTTGCCCTCCAGCACTGAGAGGTCTGCAGGGCAGGGTGGTCTTCTCGGCCACTCTCAACCATTTTTCTCTCACTGACCCTCCTCCATCCATCATGCTGTCCTCAGATTCACTTTCTTGATCCTTGCTAGTGGGATTTTCCTCCTCAGGAATGTGAACTAGCTGTGACGATCCAGGTCGAGGTTGGATGGAGACTCTGGCACCAGCAGCCATCCCGGAGCTGCCGTTATGTACCAGGTGATTATGGCTGTTTATGGGTACAGAGCTAGCTGCTAGCTTCATGTACTGGGCAGGAATGTGGGCCCCAGCACGCAGCTCTGCCTCCTGGCCTGAGACTGACACCATGTGGGCCCCAGCACGCAGCTCCGCCTCCAGACCCATGGCAGATGGTTCAGAGGAACAGCGTAGCTCCATGTTTCTCTGAGGGGATGAAGAGGAGGGTGGTCTTATTCCATCCATCACCTGCAGAGACATCTTCCTGTTGTCATTCTTATTTTTCCACTGGCTGAGAAGCTGTTTGGAGCGGGTTGAGTCCATGGAGGCGTGGATGGCAGCATGACGCCGTGGAATCCGACCCTCCTCCAATGAGGAACCTCCATGGGACCTGAAAAACACAAGGAAAAAAGTGAGCCTATTTTAACACATACTGTCAAGCAAGACTAACTCTTATATTGTACAATATTACTGCCATACTGAAAGGTTTAGTCTCCTGGAATTTTTTTTATCATCGTCCGCCACGTAAAACGAAGGCAGAGAGATAATGTTTTCACCCCTGACTGTGTATGTTTGTTTATTCAAGATGGCTACCACATCAAAACAATCTTAGCCCTCTACGGTACAATGTTGCCATTTGGTAACAAACACATTGAATTCCTTTCACACACACACAGATCCTCTACTTTTAAGATGTAGTGCAGTGAAAGAGAGATAGGATCTGAAGGGAACCAATAACAGTGTTTAAATTTGTCACGTGACTTTTTGGAGGGAATTTTGAGTCCCTTTTCTGCAGATGTCTTCACACGGAGGAGCCTCACCATTTGACTACTCAGAAATCATCAAAAAAAAGTATTTTTATGACATTTTTTTGACTGGGAAAAAATACATACTCAACCATACGTAAGGTAAGTTCACTATTCTGTGGTTTATTGTGTTGTATTTGATAATTTAATAATGTTAAACTGTTAAAATGTGGATGTTGCCATATGGCAACACTGTACCATTAAGATTACCATTGTATTGCTAGCCCGGCATGTTGATGGTATGCACTTATCTTCTAGAGTCTGCTATAATAATTCTTTTTGTGAGTCCTTTTTAAAATTGTATATGACTATATTTGACACTCTTTTCTTCCATTTACAAAATGAATGCAACAATGTTTTATAGTGTATTACGGAAGAAAACTAAACTAGTGCTTCCTGTAGATGGTAGTGAGGATGAATTAGGACTTAGTGATGAAGAAAACGAGCAGCTTGTGACCCAGCAAGGAGAGAGAGGATGATGGAGACAGCGAGAATGATGAAGACTATGAGCCAGAGAATGAAGACAGTGGAGACAGCGAGGACAGTGGAGACAGCAAGGACAGGAGGAACAGTGAGAACAGGGGGGACAGTGAAGACAGGGGGGACAGTGAGGGTGAAAGTACAGTTACAGTTCAATGTGGGTGAAAGTGCAACTATTATTTATGTCTTGTATTAAATTGGCAGGTTCAAAACATATTAAGGATATTTGTTTGTTTTCTAGGTCCACCTCCTCCACAGGAAGCACCAAAAAAAGCCAAAGGGCTGGTGTGGAAGAAAAGCAGGAGCATTCATCCAGTCCCACAATGGAAAGGCAGTCTACGCAAAGCCACAGACGTGAAGACTCCCATTGAGTATTTCAGAGGCCTGCTTAGTAAGGCCTGCATCGAGAACATGATGGAGCAATCTACCCTCTTTGCGTGTCAGCAAGACCCAGAGAAACTCTGTCAACTATGAGGAGATAGAGCAGTTTTTGGGAATTTGTTTCTACATGTCAGTTTTTGGGCTGCCAGGATCCCGGATGTTCTGGATCACAGCCACAAGGGTGGAATGTGTAGCAAATACGATGAGCATGCATAGCTGGGACGCAATTTGGAACATGGAACAAAACCCCCAAGGACATCCTGGCTATGACAAGCTGTTCAAGGTGCGTCCCCTACTTTCATCACTGCAGGAAAGCTTCAAAGCAATCCCAATGGATGAGAGGCTATGCGTTGACGAACAAGTCGTGCCATTCAAGGGAAAGAGTAGCCTCAAACAGTATAACCCTCAAAAACCAAAGCGCTGGGGTTACAAAGTGTTTGTCTTGATAGGCAACACGGGTCTCGCCCACAACTTTGAGCTGTACACTGGTGCAATCTTGCCAATGGATGGAATGCCAGACATCGGGGCAAGTGGCAACATTGTTTTATGACTTGCAAGCATAATCCCAAGGAACCAGTCCCACAAGCTGTTTTTTGATAACTGGTTTACCAGTGTAGATCTCCAAGTCATTCTCGAGAAGAAAAAGATCCACTGTGTTGGAACAGTGCGCCAAAATCGCCTGGCAGGATGCAGCTTCTTTGCAGATCTGGCAATGAAAAAGAAAGGCAGGGGGGCCTTTGAAGAAAAAGAAACTAAGCATGATGGAGTCCAGCTCAGGGCAGTGAAATGGTATGACAATCGTGCTGTCACACTCCTCTCAACTTTTGCATCTGCTAATCCCACAGTGTCAGTGCAAAGATGGGACAAGAAACAAAATAAAGCAGTGCAGGTTACATGCCCAAGTATCGTCCAAACCTACAACAAAAGCATGGGAGGAGTGGATCTTCTAGATTTACTCATTGCTCTTTACCAAGCAAAGCTAAGGTCTAAGAAGTGGTACCACAGGATTGTATTCCACATGATGGATTTCACACTTGTCAACGCTTGGCTTTTGTACTGCAGGGACTGCATCCCACAAAGAGAGGTCCACAGCCTGCTCCAGTTCAAAAGTGAGGTTGCAAGCTGCCTTTGCATGGAGCGGAAGAAGAAAAGGGGAAGACCCTCCCAACATGTTGAGGACGACCTGGCTAGGAAGAGGAGCAGAGTTCCCACTGCACCAGTTCCACCATCAGTTGTGCGTTGGGACAGCGTTGATCACTGGCCTGCTGTTATGGCAAAAAAGGGCCGGTGCAAATACCCTGGCTGTACGAGTATTGTCAGAGTGCAGTGCACAAAGTGTGAGACCTACCTGTGCCTCAAAGCTGAAAGGAACTGCTTCATCAGTTTCCACAAGTAGTAAGGCAAAGATGGCAGCATCAAGACACTCAAATCAAATGATAACAATTATTCAAATGAAAAATTCAAATGAAATGTTGAAAAAATCTTTTACATGGTTTTAAACTTTCAAATGAGTTGCATTGTTAATTGTTAATGCTACTGGGGACTGTTTAGATTATAAACTGAGTTCCTAAATAAAGGTTTTTACAATAATAAACAAACTCTTGTTTTCATTCATTTCCACTATCGTACAGTGTTGCCACAAGGCAACGTCAACAAAAAATAACTAAAAAATTTATATTTTTTAAAAATGTCTCTTGATTATGTTTACCTAGTCTATTTTATGTAAAAAAAACCCATCCCAAACATTTTTTTTCAAACTGGCATCATTATGCGTACCGTAGAGGGTTAACAAACACAAAAATGACTTTAACTTAGTTCATTTTACAAATATTTATCAAAAGTTTGGTGTGGTAGTAGCTAAGCCTGATCAACAACTTATACTCTGAGTTTTAACTGATTGCATGTCATGATTTGCGGTGGAACCCAGGAATGCAGACAAGACTCAGGAACTCAAAGAAATATGATTTATTTAACAAAACAGAAACACTGGCATGGCAGCAAAAGACTTACGGATCTACTGGGAAAACTGGGAGGCATACAAGGAAACAGATCACAATTTGGCTGTAAGAAGCACAATGCACAGTGCTTGCCTTCAAGCTTTTCATCAGCAATTCAGACTATTTAAAGGGAACAAAGAGAACTGTATAAATTGATAATTCTATATCAATATTACAATTAATGAAATACTTCTTTCTGATTCATTTTATTAGTAGTAGGAGTCTCTACAGTAACTTCTACCACATTAAAAATGATCTTTAACAGCTTCAAAAACAATTCACTGTGATTGCACTTTCAGAGACAAGTCTGAGTGATGAAAAAGAACTTCAGGATGGTTTTGAGGGCTTTGAAATGTAGAAACAAGACGGGACAGGTGGACCTTGTTGTGAAGTCTGGTCTTGAATGCAAAGTTGTTTGTAACATGATAATGCTGCTAATAAATTAAATGAATGTGTGACTATTAAAATTACTGTAGAAAAATCTAAAAATATGTTAATCAGTTCTGTTTATATAACACCAAGTTCTTGCATTGATCAATTTGAGATATTTGTTTTGTAACTAAATTAAAAACTTTAATGTGTGCAGATGATAACAACTTAGTTAGAACAGTTAAAACAGTAGAAAGTGAGCTCATTTCAAAAAGTGGTTTGATGTTAAGAAGTTGTCTTTTAATAAAATTAAAAATAAATTTGTTGCTTGGTGATGTTAGGAACGATACTAACATAACAGAGTTGATGTTAAAAAAATCTATAAAACAAAATGCTTTGGTGTTTATAGATCATTAACTCTATTGGAAACAACATATAGTTTATATTAAAAAATAGATATCTGTTGGTATTTTATAGAGTTTGAGAATTATTAGATGTGAAATGTTTGCATTTATTGCACTGTTCTCTTGTAATGCCAAATATGTTATATTGTGTTGAAAGTTGGGGAAATGCATATAAAACAAATTTAGACCCAGTATTTAAACTTCAGAAAAGAACTATCAGAATAATGCATAAAACTTTGTATAACGAACAAATAAATATTTTTTTATTTGCTCCAGATTATTAAAATTTACAGATATTGTGTTTTTAAAGACAACAGAGTTTGTTTATCAAGTTGCAAATAATAACATTCCTGCTTCTATTCAGTCTTTTTTTTTATTAGAATGGGAACAATATAATTTACAAGGGCTACTTATTTTTGAGAGTTGTCGGTCAGAACTAATGTTAAATATCGATGTGTTTCAATTCTGGGAGTAAAATTATGGAATGGATTTAGAGATGAGTTGAAAGCTAAGATATCAGTATTTGGGTTTAAAAAGGATTGGGTTTTAAGTTCATTATGGAATATAATGTTGGGTTGATTTTCATTTGGTTGTGGTGATGGTAGACAGGAGGTACAGGTATGACAAGCAAATATATCATGTAATTGTCACATAGGAAAGTACTGTGGTAAGACACAGTATATTTATTCAATATGTCTGAAATCAAGTGTCATTTTCTCACACCAGCACCTATCTAGCTAAAGTTTGAATGTTTCACTTTTTTAAAAAAATTATTTTCACATTGGGAAATATTATTTAGTTCTGTGTTGCTTTTTATTATGCATCAAGTCTGGGTCAAAATATTGATGTCAGCACTTGTGTTCTAAGGTTTACACAGTAAATGAATGTCTGTTCTGTTTGGTTCTGTTGCTGTTATTACTTCTTGTCACTAGATGGCACTGCTGTAATAGCATAGGGCAGAAGAGCTTGTGTTGAAGTAGAAATGCAGAAGAATGAAACTGAAAGGAGTTCTATAAAGTCGTCTTCACAGCTACTGTAATAAAGTTTGTGAGTTTAACGGTTGTCTCCTGTTTCATTACAAACAGGAGGCTTCTTTTCCTGGCGCTGTGCAAGACGGCTGCCTCTCAAGTAGCTCTGCAACTTTAGCTCTCCTAAGCTCTTTTTTCTTCCCTTCCACATACTTTGCTCTTCTCACGAAGACATTGTGTGTACTGATATATATTCCATGGATATTTTTCAACCAAGAATGATGCAATCAGCTCAGCAAACCGTCCATTCCCTCCGTCATCATGGGGAATGTGAACTCGCTGCCGAATAAGATCGACGAGCTGTCTGCCCTCAACATCCAGCGGATTTACCATGACAGAAGCTTGTTACTGTTTACAGAGAGATGGCTAACCCAGCTCGTACCGGATGCTATTGTGGATCTGCGGGGCTTCACTGCTGTTAGAGCCGACAGAGACACTAGAGCCTGCGGGAAGAGCAAAGGTGGGGGGCTGATCATCTACGTGAACAGTCGCTGGTGTAACCCTGACCATATCACTGTAAAGAAGGTCTTATGTTGTCCGAATTTAGAGCTGTTCGCCATTAGCCTCCGGCCCTACTATATCCCCCGTGAATTCAGTCACGTGATCGCCGTCCGTGTTTACATCGCCCCCAGTGCAGATGCAGCCACTGCATGTGAGCAGATATGTTCTGTTTCGGCAAAACTGTAGACACAGAATCCTGAGGCGTTTATGATCATCTCTGGAGATTTCAATCATGTTACCTGTTGTGAAAGGTGAAAATGGTGGAAACGAGACGAGTCACAAACCTGACCCAGTGAGACCTCACAGTGAGGAAACTCAGGCCCTATCTGGTCAGGAGGGGGAGAGCAACTCTCCATATCAAGATAACATCACCCAGCCTGCTGTGACCGGGTAGGATGTTCAAGATTTGCTGTTTGTTCAGCCCGCTGAAACCACATATGGAACCATGCCGTGCCAGGCCCTCACATACCCTCACCTACCTGGGCTGATGAGCCCTGCACTCACAAACAATAACTCTCCAGTAATGGGGCCCCTATCTCCTTTTATGGCCCTTCCGATGAAAGCAGGGATGGGTTCCAGCGAGACTCCCTTTGCCACCTGGCTCTGGTCAGGAGGCCAAGAAGCCATAAACAATGAGATGCAACAATTGGGTCCAATGAGAGACATGGACTGGAGATAACNCAGACCTTGAAGGACACAGNAGCCTGGGAAAGGAAGAGGGAGTGAAGAAACCAACATCAATGGGCTTTTGTATGATTCATGCTTAACTCTTCTCTTTTTTCTTTCTCAGTACCAAGGATGGGGAGGGTGTTGTAACTTAACCCTGTTATGCATAATCATCAGTAGAAGGCGTGTTTTAAGTCCATTCTTTGTTCAAGTTATGAAGAAGGAGGTAGCTAAAAGTTGTTTCGCATAATCATGAAGTGATGTTTAATAAAACTCTGTCACAGGAGAAGGGGGCAGTCTTTTGGGCTAGTCTGAGCAAAGCTAGTCATTTTGGGGAGTTTGGGTCCTCACTGGGTGGGAACGCCTAGAAGTCTTCTTGGGGATAACGCCTTGACGTAGTGTCCATGAGAAACCGGATTTACTGATTTTTCTCATTTTTGTCTTTTATTTTTTTCCATTTTTAATCATATAACCTGTAACTGGGATATAACCTAATTTTTACACCTTCAATAAAGTTTGGCCGTGAGGCGTATACCTGATCGGTGACTCCTGGGTTCTTTCCTGCGACCTCTGTAACTTCCTGAGTGTGCGTTCTCTCTCTGCTGGTTCATTCCTAGTGTGGTGGCACGATAAAGGCACGAGCTGAGCTAAGTTAGGGGTGCCAGGGCACCCCCCACCCCTTCCCGGTTCCAGTCTAAAAGCCTCAGAGAGGAGTGACAGAGGGGATCCGGGGCTCATCGCGGGCGCGGGCTCCGTTTGGCCTGTCGCGTCCTCGCTGGGTCCTCGGGCCGCCTCTTGGCTAAAGGAGCAGTGATTCAGTCTGGAGCCACGAGTCAATCGGTCAAGTTGCATCGTTGTTTTTCTTTTATTTTAAATCCTACTCATCTGGTAGTCTGACAAGTCTGCCATGGTAATTTGAGGCTTGTCGGACGTCTGGGTGGTTCACAGTAGGTGAAAGATGTGGGCCGCAGACCTCCCAGCATCAGGCTAGATTCACCGTGAGCACGAAGCAAGCGGGTGGATTTGACTCAGCATCAGGTGTTGACTCAAGCTGTCTGGACCCTCGGGCCTTTCCACATTACCTTGGACTCTACTTTGGCTACTTTTTACCAGTGTGTGGTCTGTCCTACAAGAAATAACAGGACAATTGATCTAAGTAAGCTAATGTGAATGAGGCATACAGCATCACACCCCTCCCCCCACTGGGGAAGTCAGACCACAACCTGGTCCACCTTTAGTCAAAGTACACCCCCATGGTCCAAAGACAGCCAGCAACCACCAGATCCATCAGGAGGTGGTCTCCAGAAATGGAAGAAACTTTCAGGGATTGTTATGACACCACTGATTGAGATGTGCTGCTTAGCCCACAATGTGAGGACATAGAGGAGATGACACACTGTCTGACATATTATCTCAACTTCTGTGCGGACGTGGTCTCCCCCGCTAAGACTGTATGGTGTTACCCCAACAACAAGCCATGGGTGACATAGAAAGTCAAGGCTGTCCTCAACAAGAAGAAGGCCGCCTTCCAGAGCAGGAACAGGGAGGTGATGAGAACAGTACAGCAAGAGGTGAAACGCCACTTGAAGGAAGCCAAGGACAGCTACAGGAGGAAGGTGGAACGGAAGCTAGAGGAGAACAGCATGAGGGGAGTCTGGGAAGGCGTGAAAACCATCACAGGCCACAATACCAAGACCAGAATTGTGGGGGGAACAGTGGAGAAGGCGAACGAGATGAACGACTTCTTCAATCGGTTTAACCGGCCCATGCACCCCCTACCTTCTTCCTCGCTGTATCCATCTCTTCCTCTTGCCTCAACACACCCTCCATCGGCTACCACTGTGGCCTCCTCCTCCTCCTCCTCCCCATCATCATCATCAATCACAACACAGACTCCATTCTTCACTGCGGACCAGGTCAGAGGTCAACTGAGGAGGCGTCACCCCAGGAAAGCAGCAGAACCTGACAGAGTATGTCCTCGAATGCGGAAGGCCTGCGCTGCAGAACTGGGTGAGCCGATCCAGCGTCTCTTTAACCTAAGCCTGCAGGTGGGGATAGTGCCTACCTTCTGGAAGACATCTTGCATTGTTCCAGTTCCGAAAAAGAACCGGCCAAGCGAGTTGAATGACTTCCGACTGGTGGCCCTCACTTCCCATCTGATGAAGACGCTGGAGCAGCTCTTCCTCGGTCTCCTCAGACCCCAGGTGCAACATGCCCAGGATGGTCTGCAGTTCACGTACAAGGCAGGTGTTGGTGTGGAAGACGCAATCATCTACCTTCTACACCGAGCCCACTCGCACCTAGATAAGGGGAATGGCACAGGGAAGATTCTGTTTCTAGACTTCTCAAGTGCTTTCAATACCATCCAGCCCCTTATGATTCAGGATAAACTGAATAGGATGCATATGGATCCATGCCTGGTTACCTAGATCTCCAGCTACCGGACACGGACAGGCCACAGTATGTCAGGCTGAAGGACATCACGTCTGACTCTGATCAGCAGCACTGGAGCACCCCAGGGCATGATGCTGGCCCCTCTTCCCTTCACCCTGTACACTGCAGACTTCTGCTACAACTCAGAGCTGTGTCATATTCAGAAGTTCACTGATGATACAGCCATAGTTGGGTGCATCAGGGATGACAGAGAGGAGGAGTACCGGAGCCTGGTGAGGGACTTTGCAGCATGGTGTCACAGGAATCATCTGCTCCTATCTAATCTAATCTAATTTAATCTACAATCACCACAATACACTACCTGTTTTTTATGTTTTTTAGTCATGTCTTTCTGGAGTTTATCAAACTTTTCGGTATCTGCCAGTTTTGAGTGTGTAACTAAGTGACCTATAAG
This sequence comes from Kryptolebias marmoratus, assembly GCF_001649575.2. Taxonomy (NCBI): domain Eukaryota; kingdom Metazoa; phylum Chordata; class Actinopteri; order Cyprinodontiformes; family Rivulidae; genus Kryptolebias; species Kryptolebias marmoratus. Next base: position 25,529,518 of record NC_051449.1, read on the forward strand.
CTGTTTGGCCATATTTTGAATGGACAGATTTTAAAAATCACAGTCTTTTTGCTTGGAAAACTGTATTCTAGACTATGTACATTATTTTGTTGCTCACCTCCACCCGCTTCTTACCCACCTTGGCAGCCGCCCCCATATTTATGATTTGATGTACTAGAGGGTTGTGTAGAAATGAAAATAAGCAGGTTTGGACCTGCTTTAAACATTTAATGCTTATCATTATTGTGGTTTTACGACCTGGACGTGTTTTCTGTCAGAGAAGTGACAGATGTCACAATACAGCTGTGGCGCTCTTGTGAAGAGCAATGACTGTGATTATTTGGGGAGAAATTTTATTGGAAAATCTTTTGAATGTGTTCAAAATTTAAGTATCAGGACTGTAAGCCTCTGCAACTCATGCAAAAAAATTGAGAACCACCACAAATGATTTGCAACATTTTGGAGACATCATTGAGAGTGCTGTTCAGCAACTAGTCATCTTTAGTTTCAGACCAGTAAGATATTGGTTACTAGTGTTTTTAAAGGTCTTCAGAAGTTCTTAGAATGTTATATGTTATTATAGTGATGAGACCATTAAACCTCATGTTTTAATGCTCTCAGTATCTTTTTATTTTGCTATCTGTCAGAATCGTTGGACATATTGGTCTCTTATTAGAACCAGCTACCTTGGCAGTGTGCTGCTGCTGAATGTCATCATGTTGTCATGGTTTCCTGGTGGACTGGATGTAGTGATCACCTCCACCTCTGCACTGGTTCTCTTCAGATTGCTCATGGACGGCTCTCGGTAGGAAGAGCTACGGGTCAAGATCGGTATTGGTTGGTCGGGGGACAAGCTGTGGGAAGTGGTCCGTGTTATGATGGGTTTTGGTGGGCTGGGAACCAAGGTGCGATGGCCTATCAGGAAACAACCAAAGGGAGACAAATGTTCACTGCCAGGTTATATGTGAAGTGATTTGAATGTCTATTTGTAATTCAAATGATTCTTCTGGCTTATATGAAATCAGATGAAATTCCCAAATTTCCAGAGATGTTGGTTATGTGTTTTTGGTTTGTTAACACTTGGTGCAGTCAGTTACAGGCCAACACCATAGTGTCCAATCCTGGTCTTCAAGGACCACTGTCTTGCATACTTTAGATGTTTCCCTGCTTTTTAGCAGGTCTTCAAGTTCTGCAGAAGCCTGGTAATCACTCAGTCATTCAAATCAGGTGTGTCAGAGAAACAACTAAAATATGCGGGATAGTGGCCCTACAGGACCAGAGTTAGACACTTCTGGTGTTTTTAAGAAACCTTGCAACAAAAAGCCACAGGTCAGAAGGCTGCATTTCTAGGATTGACAAATGCAGTGTAATAAACTTTATTTAAAGCTATTTTATTCTAACTGTAGATAGTTCAGGATGATGTAGTTTGTAAGAGATGCCTGGTCGGCAGCATTTTACCTTGATGGCTGTTACTAACTGCTGCTTGGCTAACATTAGGAAGGGAGGAGAGGGGTGGCTCTCTCAGAATAGGAGGAAGGGGTCGACTTCTGCAGCGATCTTCACTTGGCTGGAAATTACCAACTGCATACACACCCTGCATATCACATGTAGAGAGGAAAACAGTGAGGTATCAACAAACACAGAAGCACCAACTATTAACCATGGTGGGATTTTATGAAATGACAGTTTGTAAGGATAAAGCTGCAGCAGTGATTACCAACTGGTGGGTCACAAACCAAAAGTGGGTTATGGACCTGTTTTCAGTGGCTGGACTTTCTTAGTTATGTATGTGCATGAAACCAGTGTTGGGTTTGTTAAAAAAAAGGCTGTACTTACTGAAGTGAAGAGTTTTAGTTTTAATTAAAATGCAACCAATTGAGTGTAAAAGGGAAAATTTCCCTCTCTAACATTTAGTTTATCATTAAACTTATTTTTTTTTTCTTTATATGTGTGTGTGTTAGCTTACTGTGATATTGTATTCTACTATCTCAGGTTCTAACTGCACCATCTTTTCATTGAATAAATGTGAGAAGTTGAAGACGTTTCTCAATTTGGGTCATGATTTGTCATTAGAGGGTGTTGGTGGGTCTTGAAGCCAGACCAGTTGAGAACCACTGATCTACATTAGCAGATTGAAGACAAAACACAAGTGTATTCTGAACATTCTGAACTGCATCAACAAAACAAGCTACTACAACCCCTAGCAAAGTTTATGGTACCGCAACTCTTGGAGGATGTTCTTTCAATTTTTGAAATTTGTATATAAAAGAGAAATAAACAGACATGCCACAAAACTCCCATTTCTCAAAATTTCAACATTTTGGCATTAAGAAACAATAAAACATTTCTGTTAAAAATGGTTTTATTTCAGTTTCCATGCACCCAATCCACCATCTATCAATCCGTTCATCAATACAATCTAAGTCAGTTCAGTATATTTAAATAGTGCACAACAAAAGTCGTCTCAGAGCACTGTACAAAAACATTTACATACATTATAAATGCCAATTATTAAAATTTATTCTTCTAAGGAAGCCAGCAGATTGCGTTGAATCTTCACTTCATCACAATCTCCCATCCTGAGCAGCAAATAGGCAAAAATGGAAAGGAATGACTCCCTTTAACAGAAAGAAACCTCCAGAAGAACCAGGCTCAGGATGGGCAGCCATCTGCTTAGACTGGCTGTGGTTTGAAAGGACAAGTAAGAGACACATAGAAACACAGAAGGTTTGGTCCAAGTGTAGTTTCTATGGGAATACAAACAAAGAAAAACACAGTAATGACAGCACAATTTACAAGTACAGACATAAAGAGTAGAGAGAGTGCAGACAGCAGCAAAGTGAGGAACTGAAACTCTAGGAACCACAAGTACGCCTGTGGTCTGAGAGCAAAGTTCTCCGTTAAGAAAAAATGGAACAATAGGAACTTTAATGTAACATAGATTTTGGTTGTTGAGAGCTTTGTATTTTAGAAAGGTTTTTAAATTCTATTCTGAATTTGACAGGGAGCCAATGGAGAGAACCTAAAACTGGAGAAATATGATCTCTCCTCCTAACTCTCATCAGAACTTAAGCAGCAGCATTTTGGATCAACTGAAGAGGTTTTTGGCCATCCAGATAAATAAAGAATACAATAGACCAGCCTAGAAGTGATAAATGCATGAACTAGTTATTCTGCTTTGTTTTGGGACAAGATGTTTCTAATTTTAGTAATACTGTTCAAGAGGAAGGAAGCTGTCATGGTAACATTTTTAATGTGGAGATGAAATGATGTATCCTGATCAAAAACAATGCCAACATCCTTTCATTAGAACTGGAGGCCAAATTAATGTCCTTCAGAGAAAGTGAAACACTGTAATTTTATTCCCTAAGATGATGAAGTCCAAAAACTACAATCTCTGCCTTGTCTGAGTTTCAAAGCAGAAAAGTTTTTGTAGGGATCTGAAGTTTTAGCCCCGCCTTGGGGCGGCTCCTCCAGTTTCTACTTCCACAGGTGATCCAGATTCTGGATAATGAGGACTGCCAGTACTTAAGCCTCCAGTTGAGACCAGACCTTCGCTGGAGCATCGAACCTCCTGGGTTAGATTCGCAGCCACCGTTTCTAACCAAGTCTTGACAAATTATTGACTACGTTCTTTATGCACCTTGTTTATAGATTCCTTGCCACGTCACGGAGCTGTGGACTCACGGATACTTACCTCGGACACCTGGATACTCACCTGGACGGGATTACTGGCTTGTCGACTCCTGGATCACCTGAACGCCTCCTTTTCCTCCTCCTCGCCGCTGGACGCTTCCTGGACCTGTAAGACCAAAGAACAACAATTAAATCGTTCATGCAGTGCTCAGCTGATAGCAGGATTGGTACCCGAGACTCACCCTGTTCCTCCTGCCTTCCAGATCCAACCACGACGCACGCACTGTACATAGTTACCACCTTGTAAATAAACACAATTACCTTCAGCTGTTGTCTCCGTGTCTGGTTTTGGTCTCGCTCTCTGGACATAGTACCATGCGTTCTTGTCAGAATGCTCCAGCCAAACAATTGTCCTGAGCAACACCAGAACCAGAACTAGTTAGGATAGTAAAAGGAGTAATATTAAATACCTACCTTCGTCATTTAATGTTTTTGTAGTTCCGGAATAAGTTTGTGGGTTCGGAGAATCGCGTCCAAGATGGCGGACACTTCTCCTAGAACCGAAGGGTCCGAAGCAGCTTCTTTGCTTGCCCGACACGAATCAATGATTAACGCCCTTTGTGAAAGACAACAGTCAGAGACCGGTCGTCTCGATCAACTTACTATTCTCGCGCAGGATATTCATCAGAAACTTTCTTCGCTAATTCCACAAGCCGCTGAATCCATTTCCGTTTCCGCTCCATCCGCCTCGTCTCTTTCGGTACACACTTCCAGACACTTCCGCGAGGTCCCGTCTCCAACCCCCGAGCACTTCACGGGCGAAATTGGTAAGTGTGCTGGTTTTCTGCTGCAATGTTCGCTGGTTTTTGCCCGTTCACCTCAGTCCTTCATCGACGACGCGTCAAAGATCTCTTACGTCATTGGGCTGCTACGAGACAGAGCCTTGAAGTGGGCAGAAGCTAAATATAGCTTTTGTACTATCCGATTAACACCATTTGACCAGTTCATTGAGGATTTTGAACAGAATTTTGGCACCCGATTTAACAAAACCGAGATCACGCAGAAGTTGTGGAATTTGAGGCAAGGACAGCGTTCGGTGGCTCAATTCGCTATCGATTTTCGCACTTTAGCCGCAACCTCCAGGTGGAATGAGCCTGCTCTAAAAGGGGTTTTCATTCACGCTCTACAAGAGAAAATTAAGGATCAGTTACCTGGTTGGGACGAACCACGCTCATTAGATGATTTAATAACTTTATCCATTCGTTTAGATAATCGCTTAAGAGAGAGACAACGCGAAAAGACTGGTTGGCCGAATCAGTCAGAGCAGAGCAACATAAGAGCTGAAATGGAGTCAGAAGCTAAGAGAGCTGAAAGCGAACCCATGCAGGTGGGGAGAGCGAGACTCACCCCAGAGGAGAGACTTAGGCGGTTAGAGTGTAGAGAATGCTTCTATTGTGGAGAGAAGAATCATTTCAGAGCTAAGTGTCCGTATTTAAAAGGTCACACTCACTAGGTATCGGGGGGGTACTAGTGGGTAGTTTTTCACAACCCCTCGGCTCACGACTTTTCGTTCATGCCACCATTGTCAACCATGAGATTAAGATTCCCATACACGCGTTAATTGATTCTGGTGCCGAACAAAACCTCATTACCAACGATCTGGTCGAACAATTGCAGTTAGAAACCGTACAATTATCATCACCCCTTCCGGTTATGGATATTTCTGGTCAGGTTATCACCCGTATTGCGCTTAAAGTTCCCCAATTACAGTTTATCACGTCAGGAAATCACAGAGAAACAGCTGAATTTTTAGTGTTTTCTGCCCCATCCTCTCAGTTGATTCTAGGGTTTCCATGGTTGCAACGACACAACCCTGTTATAAATTAGTCAGCAAAGAGAATCGACTCATGGAGCCCCTTTTGTTTAGAACATTGTCTTCAGTCTGCTTTACCCATCCCAAGCACTAAAGACATTTCTAAGACACAGACCGATCTCACCAAAGTACCTACAGAGTATCACGATCTAGCGGCAGTCTTCAACAAAGCCCGGGCCCTGTCCTTACCACCGCACAGACCCTATGATTGTGCTATTGAGCTGCGACCAGGGGAGCCATTACCGTCTAGTCAGTTGTTTAACCTCTCGGGTCCTGAACGGGAATCTATGTAGACTTATATAGAGGATTCACTTGCTTCTGGCATCATACGATCATCCACCTCTCCACTAGGCGCAGGGTTTTTCTTTGTCGAGAAAAAGGACAAGAGCCTGCGCCCTTGTATCGACTACCGGGGATTAAATCATATTACTATTAAGAACAAGTATCCTCTCCCGCTCATTGACTTGGTCCACCAACAACTTCATGCCTCCAAAGTCTTCACAAAACTGGACCTCCGCAACGCTTACCATTTGGTAAGGATCTGGGAGGGGGACGAATGGAAGACTGCATTCAAGACCCCTCTCGGACACTTCGAATACTTGGTCATGCCTTTCAGTCTCATTAATGCACCTGCAGTTTTTCAGTCCCTTATCAATGATGTATTACGTGACTTCCTGAACATTTCCGTCTTTGTATATCTGGATGATATTCTCATTTATTCCCAGGATCCAACACAACATTGGGCTCAAGTGCGAGCAGTCCTCCAACGACTCTACCAGAATCAGTTATTTGTAAAGGCAGAAAAGTGCGAATTCAGCGTCACCATCGTCAGTTTCCTGGGATTCATCTTCGGACAAGGCCACTATCGGACCGACCCAGAAAAGATCAGGGCTGTTACCGACTGGCCCATCCCCTCTGACCGCAGACAACTACAAAGGTTTCTAGGTTTCGCAAATTTCTATAGACGATTTATTCAGGACTACAGTAGGGTTGCCGCTCCACTCACACAGTTGACATCCACCAAACAGCCTTTTGTCTGGTCTACTGAAGCCCAGTCTGCGTTTCATTTCAGCCCCCATACTACGTCATCCGAACCCCGAACTGCAGTTTATCCTGGAGGTGGACGCATCTGACTCAGGTGTTGGGGCCATCCTGTCTCAGAGATCCTCTGAGGATAATAAAGTCCACCCTTGTGCCTATTTCTCCCGCCGCCTTATGCCAGCTGAACAGAATTATGACGTGGGCAACCGGGAACTCCTAGCCATTAAACTAGCGCTAGAAGAGTAGAGGCATTGGTTGGAGGGTTGTGAACTGCCATTTATCATCTGGACGGATCATAAGAACCTGGCCTATCTTCAGACAGCTAAGAGATTGAACCCCTGACAGGCTAGGTGGTCCCTGTTTTTCGGGAGGTTCAACTTCACTATTACATTTAGGCCAGGTTCAAAGAATGTGAAGCCAGATGCATTATCCAGGCTATGGGCTAATCCGGATTCCTCTGAAGAGGAGGAACCCATTATTCCACCCGCACTAATCATAGGTGCTCTAACCTGGGACATCGAGAGGGAGATCAAGGAGGCCCAACAGAGGGAACCTGACCCCAGAGGGGGTCCTCCTGGAAAGACTTATGTCCCTACGACCGTGAGACCCCGAGTTCTCGATTGGCTACACTCCCAACAGTTCACTTGCCATCCAGGTATCCATCGCATGACCCAGCTGACGACTCGCTATTTCTGGTGGCCTAGTGTAATATCAGATGTTAAGGAGTTTGTTTCCGCCTGTCCTACATGTGCCCGTTGTAAAGGTAGTAACCAGCCTCCAGCCGGGTTGTTACAACCCCTAGCCATTCCTAACCGGCCATGGTCTCACATCGCCCTTGACTTTGTCACGGGATTACCTCCCTCCCAGGGACACACTGTAATACTCACCATAGTGGACAGGTTTTCTAAAGCCGCACATTTTGTCCCTCTAGTCAAGTTACCAACCGCCCTCGAGACCGCCGAAATTGTTACACAACATGTGTTTCGGTTACACGGGATTCCGATAGACATTGTGTCAGACAGAGGGCCACAATTCACCTCTCAGGTTTGGCAAAACTTTTGCAGAGGACTGGGAGCTAGGGTGAGTCTCAAGTCTGGGTACCATCCTCAGTCCAACGGTCAGTCTGAGCGCTGCAATCAGGAGCTCGAGGTGGCCCTTAGGTGCCTAGCCAGTGATAATCCTTCAACCTGGAGCAAGAGACTGGTCTGGATTGAATACGCCCACAACACCCACATTTCGTCAGCCACAGGATTATCACCGTTCGAGGCGTCTTTGGGGTATAACCCTCCACTATTCCCAAGTTTCAAGATCAAACTAACTGTTCCCTCTGTGCAGGTTCATCTGCGGAAATGCAGAAGCATGTGGAGGGAGGCCAGAAGAGCACTTCAAAGAACATGTGAACAAAACAAGAGGTATGCAGACCGTCACCGCTCCTCGGCACCCAGTTACAAGGTGGGCGATAGGGTTTGGTTGTCCACCAAGGATATCCAGTTGAGAGGTACCACCAGGAAACTGGCACCTCGGTTCATCTGGCCATTCCCTATTGAAAAGATCATAAACCCCACATCAATTCGTTTGACTCTGCCAGCCTCAATGCATATCCACCCATCATTTCACGTATCTCAGATCAAGCCAGTTGTGGACAGTCCATTGAGCCCTCCAGCCGTCCTCCCCCCTCCCGCCCGGTTAATTGATAACCAGCCTGCATTTACGGTCAACCGGATAATGGACGTCAGGCAGAGAGGCAGGGGGCGCCAGTTCCTGGTTGACTGGGAGGGTTATGGGCCTGAGGAACGCACATGGGTCCCGAGATCTTTTATCCTTGATCCTACTTTGATCACGGACTTTTACAGGGCCCATCCAGAAAGACGTCTTAGATCGCCAAGGGGCGATCGTTGGGGG